>NW_022204874.1:0-22800 GCF_008831285.2 Nymphaea colorata | reverse complement strand
CCCAACCCCAACCCCAACCCCAACCCCAACCCCAACCCCAACCCCAACCCCAACCCCAACCCCAACCCCAACCCCAACCCCAACCCCAACCCCAACCCCAACCCCATTATCCCTACTTTCACTCCGTCCCAAAGAGCCTTTTCTCCAAACGCATAGCCACCTTTGGGGTGGAGAGTTTGCAGTTTATAGCCCGTATATTAGTTTCACAATAAAATGAGCGAGCGGAAGGAGGCGCTGATAAACATGCCGGAAGTCAATTCCAGCAAGTACAAGGTAGGGACTGGCTTAGCTAGATCAACCTGCGCGAATTGAGGAGTCAGTGCGCTCCATGAACAGCTTCACCGACCATCTCGAAGAGAAGGTCGCCATGATGCTCAAGGGGCAGGAAACAGAGTTCGTCAACTCGTACAAGAACCACATGAACACCGTCGAGCAGGCCCTCAAGGACTACGAGCAGCGCATCGCGGAATTCCAGAAGAAGATAGAGTACTACGAGAACGAAGGCGTGCTGGCCACCCTCCTCAACAAGATCCGCTTCCTCGAGGACCACGAACGCAAGCTGCTGGACAAGCTGGACAAGAAGGACCGCACCATCTTCGACCTGAGGACTGAGATCAGCAGCCAGAACAAGAAATAAAGTCGCTGCACGAGCGGATCAAGGAGCTGCTGCTGGGCACGCAGAACAGCATCAAATACCGCGAGACCACCTTCCGCGAGCAGAAGGAGAGCGAACGCACCTTCGCCACCGAAGTCCCCGCTCTCGAGAAAAGTATACTCAAGAGCAACCAATCCATCGAGCGACTCAACTCCACCGAGCACAAATACACCACCATCGCCAACCCCGAAGACCGCTCCCACCTGCAGCTGGAGCTCAACCGGGCGCGCAACCAGGTCGAGAGCATGCGGAAGCGCAACCGCCAGCTCTCCTCGGTCAACTCGCGCATCATCGACAAGGTCGGCCAGGCCGACTAGTTTTTCCTCGGCGTGGTAAACTAGCTCAAGAAGAAAGTCACCGTCCGCAAGAACTTCAGGGAGTGCAGCTTCGAGGACTTCCGCCAGGAGGACAACTGGAACTGCTGGTGAAGGTGCTCTCCAACGACGAGATCCTCCACCACCTCTACCAGAAGATCTTCCACAAACCGCCCTCCCTGCTGGCAGCCACCACCAGCGACTGCCTCGAGGGGCCGCGCAACCTGCTGCCCGCATCAGCACCGCCCGCAAGTGATGTCCATAATATAGTGAAGCGCAATCCAGCAGTATAGTGAAGCAGAGTCCCAGCAATCATTTCCTGGGCGTCTTGGCCTGCTCTCGACAGATGGAGACGCAGGTGCTGGACTCCTTGAGGTACTGAAGAGCCAGGCCGGATGCTTCTCCCACGCTCTCCAATCTAAATCTCCGCATCCTTACTTGCGTATTTTGCGCGAAGTCTCATGCGATTCGACAAATCCGCACGCAGGAGTCCTGCGCTTCTTCCGCTCGGACTCGATCAGCTCGCTGATCATGTCCTCGCAGGGCGAGGCCGCCAGGAACTTCTTGTGGACGGGGTGGTTGATGTGCTGCGTCGGCGAACACCTACTTTGGAGTAGTCCACGAAGCTCTCCTTGCAGACGAAGCAGAAAGTAGAGGAGGGCTTTGGCTGGAGCTAACTAGGTCTCTCCTTACGATGAGCGAGCTGCGCAGGCACTCCTCCTGAGCCTTGATCTGGAAGGCCTCCCTGTACTAGCGATCGAGCTGCTCGAGTGCAGCCTGAAATGAGGAGAGGACTTACGACGTGGCTCTGGCTGAGGAAGGCAGGCGTGTAGTGCCTGCGGTCGGCGTTGAAGACAGGTAGGGTGACTGCAGATCTTGGTTATGGGTGCGCTACTGAGATGCGTGTTCGGGGATGAAGGGTGCGCTCTCAAGCTGCCGGCCGCTGTCTAAACGCCGAAGAATGAATGTTTGAGTCGAAGCCACCGAGGAGCAGTCACCACGCATTGATCCCGTGTTCAACTCAGACATCATTCTAAATATAATTATAACCAGCTTCTCTTTCAAACCATCGACCAAACCTCCCCCCACAGAACCATCCCACACACGCCAAAACACCCCACAGCCTGCAGCATTGCCCCATGCGCAAATTAGCAGTAAAGCTAAAGGTATGTTTGGTGGTGATTATCCATAGAAGGAAGTATTTGGCGGCTGGCAGTGTGAACCTTAACTGATGCACTATTCAAAATAAGCTTATTTCTTTTTCAAACAAACTGCCATCTTTATTCTATTTGGCTTCCCTTCGGTATAGGGATGCCCTATCCTACTAAGCCGATAAGATAGCAATTCTACATTCCATAGAATTATATAATCATTTCGAAATGCAGGCCCTCCAGGATTTGAAGGAACTCAACGACCAGCGCTTCGACTCCATCGACAGGAGGTGGGGACAGGTCGAAGACGCCCTCAGACTCGAGCAGAAGGAAAGACAGGGCGACGTTCACCTCCTCAGGGAACGACTCCAGGATAGAGTCAGCGTTGCCGAAACCCTCGAGAAGAACAAGGCCAAGGTAAACCCCCGTCATTTAGGTCTTAAAGGAAAGCCTGGACAACTCGACGAAGGAGGCGCTGGAGTGCAAGTAAAATTTGGAATAATGCTTCGACTACGAGGCAGAGTTCAGACTCACGCACCTCGACAAGAAGAACCTGTTCATCCAGGCCTACAACCAGAGCGGCGAGGAGTTCGCTGCCAGGATCGACGACTACCAGAAGGAAAAGGTGGGCGAAATCGCCAACCGCCTCGAAAGCATCGACCTCGTCAACCACCAGACCACCAACGAAACCGTCCGCTTCCTCAGGGAGGAGAAGATTGCAGAAGCCAGGACCTTCCTCGACCAGGAGAAGAACAAGTTCGTCGACCTGCTCGCCAAGACCAGGAACGACGCCACCAAGGAAGTCGACCAGCTCCGCACCTCCCTCAGAGACTACACCAAGAAGAGGGAGGAATCCGATGCCAAGCTGCAGATCATGATCGGAGCCCTCGGCGCAGAGCTTTCGAAGCTGCAGGAGGTGTAGTGGAAGTAGGGCGAGATAACCTACGACTGCCTGCTGAAGCTAGTGGAGGACGCGTGCGGGAAGATCCAGGAGGCGCAGTTGCGTTGAGGGTGATAGTTTGTGGTGATGCATTGATGATAGTGTGGGATGATGAAAATGAGATGATCAGCCGTCGATGAGGGTGATGACGTGGTTTTCGCACATCAGCAGGTTGAGCTTGAGGTAGTTGTCGATGGTCTCGTTCAGCTGCTCCTCGGAGTAGCCCCTGCTCAGCACCCGCTTCTTCAGGGCGTCCATGTCGATGCTCAGCTCCGAAGCGTACTTGCACAGGTCCCGGATCATCTAGAAGATGCTGGAAACGTAGTCGTGCTTGGGCTTGCGCTCCTCCTCCTCAATCCCTAAGTTCTTCTGGCTCTCCTCCAGGATCTACAGGCACTCTGTTACGTCCCACTTGCTCACCTCGTTGAAAATCTCAGTCTTGCCTATATAATATGAAGGTTACTCTTGCCTGGCAAAGCCGTATGAGGGCGAGCAGGCTCCTGGTGGTGGTGTACTTGTCCCCCTTGTGCTTGATGGACTGCTGGTCCTTCCGCATCTCGATGTACTTGTTGATCAGCAGCTGGTGCAGCTCGGGGGAAATGGTGGGGTTGTAGCTCTTCGAGAGGGCGATGTAGGTCCTCAGGAACTCAGGACGGAACAGGTTCTAGGAATCGTCGGTCGACTTCCTCAGCTTGTGGACCATGCCGATGTGCCTCGCCATCGCCAGGTCCCTGTCCTGCTTGGACTCGTCGAGCAGGATGAAGATGAGGTCGAAGCGGGAGAGCAGGGCGGCGGGCAGGTTGATGTTCTTGTGGACTGTCTCGTGCCTGTTGTAGCGGCCGTAGAGCGGGTTGGCGGCGGCGAGGATGGAGGTGCGGGCGTTGAGGGTGGTGGTGATGCCGGCCTTGCGATGGAGACCGTCTGCTGCTCCATCACCTCGTGGATGGCCGTCCGGTCGTACTCCTCCATCTTGTCGAACTCGTCGATGCAGCAGATCCCCATGTCCGCAAGCACCAAGGCGCCCGCCTCCAGCGAAAGCTCCTTCGTGTAAGGGTCGCTCACTATCGCTGCAGTCAGGCCCACTCCTGAGCTTCCCTTTCCAGTGGTGTAAACTGCCCTTGGAGCGAGGAAGGAGATGTGCTTGAGGAGCTGCGACTTGGCGATTCCGGGGTCGCCGATGAGGGCGATGTTGATTTCGCCCCTGATCTTGAGGTTGTCGTGGGTCTCCTTGGTGACTCCGCCGGCCATCAGCAGCAGGAGCGCCTTCTTGACCAGCTCCATGCCGAAGATCTCGGGGGCGATCGAGCTGGCCATGCGCGTGAAGAGCGTGTCCTCGTCGAGACTGGCGCGGATGCCCCGCACCTCGTTCAGCTGGCTCTCGGTGATGCTCATCTCAACGTACTTCTTCTTCTCCCGGATGATCTTCAGCGCCTCCAGGTGGCACTCGAACGCCAGCTCATGCTGATGCTGCTCCCAGCTTCCGCTGCGGAAGAAGGATTCCCTGGACGAGGATGATGTCGCCTGGAGCTGCCTGCTTGGCGCAGGACTCCTTGAGGGCGAGGGAAAAGGTTCGGGGAATGCGACCGTCGCGCAGCTGGTCGGGAGTCTCTTGGATTTTGAGTTCCTGGTAGGAGCGGAACTTGGAGTGGCCAGGCAGGAAGGTGAGTTTTCCGTTGACTCTGTTTTCGATGCACTTCTTGGACATGCACTTGTCGAGGGGTCTGAAGTTGTTGTCGAAGACTTCCAGGTAGTTCTCGCACCCGCAGATGTCGCAGGCGTAGGTGGCGACGGCGATTTCCGGCTTGATTTCGCTGGCCCTCACCACGATGCACTTTAGCATCACCAGGGCGCCGATCTCCTCGGCGTTGAGGTCGCTGATGGCCTTGGGCTTCACCTTCGAGTTGGGACCGTACACGATCGCCACGTCGTAGTTCTTGTGCGTCGAGAGCGGAATGGCCTCGGATTCCTCCAGGATTGTGTTGTTCTGCTGCAGCTCGAGGTTGTCCCGCCTCTGCTCCTTGAGAATGTTCTCGAACCTGTTGCGGATCTTCTGAATAGCGGTCGGAATTACCTCATCTTCGGGGGTGTCCTTGATGCGTTTGGGCATGAGCTGCTCTGCCAGTTCGGTGAAGATCTCGATGTATCTCTTGGTGTTCGTCCTCAGCCCTCCACGATCTGGCGGTCGTCCTCCTTGTGGAAGAAGAAGTCCACGTCCTCGTAGGCGATTTCCAGACAACGGATGTCACCGTCCGCGATTTCTTGCTGAATTGAAGCGGCCATACCAGTCGAATGAGGTAACGCTTTCGCCCGTAACGGTCGTGGATCAACCCAGTATCGTACTCCTCGAAGCCGAGGAGGAAGTCCCTGCACTTGTTGCGTTGTTCTTCGTAGGAGATTCGCTTTGCAGATTTTGTTTTCATCTTGCCAAATTAAAAACTATATTATAAGGCTGGATGAGCGCATAAACGCCGCTAGCCAATTAATCAACTCTGTCCAAATTTATAAACCTTGACCAATATTGCCCACATACAACCACACCCTCACCCACCCAACAAAACATGCCAACAATAACACGAACCTCCTCTCCGTCATAATAAATTAATCAAATGGATAAAAATATTCAAAGTATAATTGGAGAGGGCGGCGTTCCAGGTCGGCAGAAGGAGGGAGAGCCGGCCTCCCCATAAGCTGCTCGCTTCCTGCAGCAATTCCACCACTTTCTATCGCTGGCTGCTGAGTCCACTGCTCTGCAGGTGAGGCACTTGGCCCGTTGTTCCAAGATAACCCTGCCTAAGCCAAAGGAGGCCTTATAATCACTCGACGCAATCGCATCCGAAGTATACGGCTGTACTTTCCAGCAGCTATAATCGCAGCTGCACCGCTTCGGACTCAAAACCATCCACAAAAGAGGAAAAGGCGGCGAAACTGCCAAAATAGTCATCCGCTCGCATGATAACTCCCACTTTCTGCCCAGTTTGGCATTGGCACAGGTTGAAGATGACTCCTCTTCGGCACGCAGTCAGCAGTAGATGGGAGAGGACTTCCCCAAATAGGAGTAAATGGAGCAGATAATGCGTCTGAGGGAGGAGAAAGCCAAGGGATTCGCCAAGCCAAACGTCATCCTGAGCAAGGCTCAGAGCGAAGGCGTGCTGGGAGCGCTCGACAAGAAACGCATCCTCTAGGACAACTCGCTCTAGTTCAAGCTCTATGAGCAGGACCTCTTCTCCACTCCTGCTGCCAACCGCAAGCTCGCCAGCCAGCGCAACTCCGAGGAGTAGAACGGCCACTCGCTGGCCGAGCGGAACATCGCATACAAGGAAAACTACGAGAAGTGTTCCAAGCTGATCGACAACGCCATGATTGAGATCCTGAGCGCACACCGCAGCAAAAAGATAGGGGAGAAGGCCGACCAACTGCTCGGAAAAGTAGTGGAAATCTACGATATTCTCTCAGATAATATTGAAAATGTCAGCACAACTGTCAGGGAGATGGAGGCAAGAGAGGGAAAGAGATAGAGCCATGCGTGCAGTCCTGGTTTTAAGCCACTAAACGGTCTCAACAATGATGGCGCCAAGTGATATTGTCTTTATTATCATCCCACCGGCGCCTATGTAGTTAAAGGGAGTATGCGTCTCCCGCTGTCTTGGCGGCTGCCACGAGCAGGAAGAACAGTCTTTCAAACACCTCCCAACTTGACTTTCGAATAATTATCCGCAAGTTTTGTCCATCTGTCCGTTTCGCGAAACGCTATCTTTTTCCCCCTTTCCCACCGCCCTCTTTGCCGAAACCGCCCTCCTTCCCGCTTTTGTTGACCTAAATTGCATTCTCAATATTTTGCTCCTTCATAGCCATTCTTCCATTACCAATTCTCTCCTCGCACTGGAACTGTCGCCGTCGCCTCCACACGCACTAAAGTGGAGAGTCAACTTTGCCGACCATTTTTACCCGCCTTCCTGTCTGCTTCCGAATCGAATATTTTTAGCTTTCCGATTCGGGGTGGCTTATAATCGAATTTTCGAAAATGAATGCATAGGTAAAATCCAAAAACTTCGTGGGGAAACTGGAATACTTGCTGTAGGTAGATCTTTCTGGATGCAGAACCCCTCCTACCAGCGAATCATCAGCTGGTCGGACCGAAATACGGTCATAGAGGTCCTCGACTCCCACCAAATGTAGAAGGAAATCCTTCCTTTCTACTTCAGACACCAGAAGTTCGAAAGCTTCGTCCGCCAGCTCAACCTCTACGGCTTCAAGAAGCTCAAATCACCCGAAAAGCAACGCTTCACCCATCCCCTCCTCCAGGCCGGCAACAGGTACAGTCTTCCCCACATAGGCTCTCCGAAATAACTTCCTGCAAGGCCAGCAAACCCAAGATAACCGAGAGTAACGAGAAGGGCGAGGCGTTGGGGCAGAGACACCTCAAAGAGGAGGAGCCGTGTGGGCACGCCGGTGCGTAAAAACTGGCGGGCAGTGCTTTTACAATTTATAATCCCTTAACGTAAAATAGAAGCAACATTTTCATCCCTGGAAATATGGGGAGGAGCGACGGCGGCGAGGCCTGGAAGGAGCAGTCTGGCGAGAGTAGCTTTGTGGTTATCCCAGGCCATCAGTACTTTGTGTGGAATTGGATGTAATACTTCAATCGCAGCTACGTCGGCAACATCCTCCTCAACAAAAAGGACCACCTATAGCCTCAACAAATCGCCCACTGATCTCTATTGTATTTACTTGTGCTATTGGAAGGATTGGCTCTATACATATTTAAATTATGATCTTCAGGAAGCCGACGGTGATTCAAATAAAGGCGGAAGAGGACATGCAGGACATCCAGCCCACCAACAGGAACAGCGGTCAGTTCACGCCCAACAACCCGCTCAAGGGCAGGCTGCAGGAACTGAGGAACCAGATGGACATCGAACGCAACTCCAACAACCAGTCGCCATACACCAACGACCTCCTCTACCAGAGCCTCATGAGCAACATCCGCGACGACGCAGAAGAGTGATCCATAATCATCGTTTTGCATCATCACCCCATTCAATTGCAACACACTAGCAGAAGAGAGGGATTCGCTTATACCCTGTTGGTTTGTGAGATTGAATGGGGAAAAGATCAATGTTCCATTCTTGACAGTCTTCCTCCCTCCTCTGCCTGCTTGAACTCGCTGGTCTTGAGCCTCCTGGACCGCTGGGAGGCGTCGATGTGGGACTGGTCGATCGATATCATCTGGTAGGTGCTGGACGATTCGTTCTCGGAGTCCTCCAGCTCGAACCGAGAATAGGTCTCCATCTTGTCGGTGAACTTGATCGAGTTATTTTCGCGCAGCACCCACGGCGCTTCAGGCTTGCGCTCCACGTTGAGCACGCTCAGCCTCACCAGCAGGCTCTTGTCGAAGCAGGGGAAGATCTCGGGCGGCTCCACCTTAGGAAACGGAATGCACAGCTTCAGCTGGAGTGTAAACTTCTACTGGCCGTTTTTGGACTAAAACTAGAGGGTGAGCTTGTCGAGGAAGTTGGAGAGCTTGTTCCTGCTGGGGAAAACCTCATCCTTCTTGTAGAGTTCGATTTCCCTGCTGAGAAACTTCTTGAAGCTGACGTAGTCTCCGTAGTGCGGTTGGTCGAAGTCCACGCTGATCTGCTTGTAGAGGGCGACCGCTTCCTCCATCTGCCCCATCGCCACTCTGCACAGCACCACGTTGTATCGCATCTGGTTGGTGAAGACGCTCAGTCCTTCTTGTTCTCGAAGATGCCCGACTCGTCCTCGTCCTCGGAGTGGCAGAGCTCCTGCGTCTTCTCCTGGACTGCCAGCAGGAACTGGCTGATGGCGGCCTCGTAGGAGGAGGAGAAGACGTTGCAGACTGCCTTCAGGATGTGGAAATCACTCATCTTGAAGATCTTGCCTAGTTTGGGGTATCTAGCGAAAATCCCCTCCAGTTCTTCTCTATCTAACCGTACGGCCTCAGCTCTCCGATATCACGTTCAGCATCTCAATTACCTTCAGATCCAGCTCCACTTCTTAGCAGTACTTCAATTCCTGTGCCGATTTGATGACAGCAAAGGCCTATTGGAACTTCCCGAGCAGGAAGAGGCTCTTGCCCTGCGTGAGAAGATGTCGTAGTTTTCGGCGAGGGCAGGGATGGGCTGGTGGGAGAAGGCGACGAGGGCGTCTTCGAAGGCCCCGTTTTCGAAGAGCAGCTGTCCAGCATACTTGTGCACTTCAGGATCGTCCGGTTTGAGAGCTAGCTATATTATAGGAAGACTTACATATGTACTCCTGCAGGTCCTTGAACGCCTCGTTCCCCTGCCCTCGATTTGCAGCACTTGCTCCGCAACAGTAGCACTACGGACGCGTCGTCCCCGACAACGCCACCGCCAGACTCAGGTCGTTGATCGCCTCTCGGAAACTGTGGATGCAGGACAGCAGCAACCCCCGCACGTAGAAGTAACGCCAGTAGTGGTCCTCGGAACGGTCGATGCTTTCGTCTATGCAGTCCAGGGCCTCACGCCATTCCTCCATATACCCGTGGAGCAGCTGGAGAAATAGTAGACTCCCGCTGCAGTATTAGTCCCTGCCTTGCCGACGATTTTCTGCAGTTGCGGAAGTATTCACCAGCGCGGGCAGCCATGCGATTCTTCTCTTCTGTGGAGGGGAACTGACCATGATCTGGAGGCAGTTGAGGGCGATGCTGAAGGGCGGCTCCAGCTTGTTGTCGTAGATGGTGGAGGCCTTCTGGAAGTGGCCTTCCGCCCTCAGGAAATCCTTATCGCAGTGCAGGATGATGCCCTCGCACATCTCCACGTTGTAGGAGAACCCCAGCTGGAAGTATTCGGGAACCCCCAGCAGAGTCTGGATCCGCAGCAGCTTCCTGCACATCTTGAACTCGGAGATGTTGTAGTAGCCGTAGCTGAGGAACATCAGGAAGATCTTGCGGATCTAGTTGAGGAACTAGTCGGCCACCTCTTCCCCCTCTCTGCTTTCTCCCGGTTTTCCTCTCCCGAGAACTAAAGCATAAAGCCGAGCTCGTGCTGGATGGTGAGCAAGCTTTCAATGCCCTCCATGTAGTTCCTGCGCATGAGCTCGATGATGCCCTCCACGAACTTCATGATGACTTTGAGCTAGGGCTATGGCTTTATGCGGGTGACCAGGTGAAAGGCCTCGTATATGTCCCTTTCGTGAATGCGGATCATCAGCAAAAGTCTGTTAAAACGGCCAGCGTTCGTGCAGCAGTGGATTCCCTCGTCGATCGTCGCCAAAGCAGCTGAAAACCTGTGCAATCTGTAGTAAGCATATGAAGCCATGTAGTAGAATTCCTCACTGTCCTTTTGCTTCTATGAACTTTCGTTGGTTTTGGTGACCATTTCGTAGATTTAGATTGCCTATTCGAACTGGTGCATTTTGAGGTGCAGCTCATCTTCCTATTGGCTATGCTGAAATTGAACATCTTCACCTCCACCAGTCTCTCGAAGCACTAAAGAGCTTGAGTGATCTGGTTCAGCTGCTAGTGGCAAGTTGCCTTGTTCATCAGGAAAGAAGGATTTTTCGATAGCTCGTAACCGTGCTGGTAAGCCTTTGCTGCCTCTTCCCACTTGTGGATCTTTCCCAAGATCTTTCCCTAAAGGTCGTAGCTTTCGGCTTCTCTGGGGAAGTGCTTGTGGCAATTGCAAGCTAAATCGCAAAATGTTACGCAAGCCAGCTGCGACTGTACTAGAGGGACTTGGAGTAGCAGACAGCAGCCATCTTGTAGCACTATGGAGAGTAGGAGGAGTCGAGGATGAAGATTTGCTCGAGGAAGAGGAGGGCCTTCACCCTGTCCTCCAGGTGGTACCAGTTCACAGCCGACAGATACAGCGACTAGAGGTGGTTGGGACTGCTCTGCAGGATGTTTCGCACCAGCAGCAAAGACTTCCTGTATTCGCCTTGCCCCAGCAGTCGCTTAGCGTTGTCCAGGCTGTCCGAAATCGCTTGCTTTCGCTGTCGATATCCTCGATATGCTAGAACCGTAAGTGGCTGCTTCTCTTCTTGGGGGGATTTTTGATGCTTTCCTTATCCTTGGAGGCCCTTTCCTACCTCTTTACCTTTTCGTTGAGACTAACTGAATGAAAATTCAATATTTTTTCGCTGTCCCTCAGCTTGGTCCGCCGGACGTAGGGACTATGCTCCTGCTTGAGCCTCAGCTCGTGGCTGTTGCGGAATCTGAGGAGGGTGTTGCTGTCCTGTTGGTTTTTGATGGCTTCGTGGGAGCTTCCGAGGCTCCTGTTGCGTATCTTTTTGTTTTTTGAGGAAGCTTTGAGCTCGATGACTCTCTGCGAGCGCGAGGGGGAATGCCTTAGTGAGCTTTCCCTCTGCGTTTCGATGTGTTTGTGCTCCTTGGAGTGGGAGCTTTCGATGGGATTGGCCCTCAAGGTTAAAGAGATGGGTCGTTAGATGAGACGTATCGGTAGGTGGCCGGCTGCATGTCGATTATCTTGAGGATTTTCGATGGATTCTTCTTGGCGATTCGCAAATTTTTCATCTCAATATAATTATCATCCAACGCCCACCCAGGGAGAAACCAAACCACCCAGGATACGCCAGCACAGGCCGCCCTGGTGCATTAAAATTGAACCAACATCACTTTTTCTGCGCTTTTTGGAACCAGTAGACGCAACCGATTAGGATCGCCCACATAATAAAGACTCCTAGTTTTTGGGAGGATTTCTTGACCTTATAGACGGTGTCGCTGATGCTGATGATGTTGCTGGGCTAGGGAGGGCCTCCTTCTTGGCATTGATGGACTCCAGATCGTTGTTTATTTCGTCGAAGAGGGCCCTCCTTGCTGGCTTCTTGCTCTTTTCCTTTTTGGGTGGCTTTTCCCTGCTCTTCTTAGGAGATTCCGCCTAGTGTGTGACAGGGGGAATAGTGGCTATTTCTACATTTTCGGTAAGCTCCGAGTACTATTTGATTTTTTGGGTGACTTCGGCCGCCCTGCGCTTAATGAGACTGACCTCCTTCTCGATGGCGGCGATCCTCTTCTCTTCCTCCTGCAGGTTAAGCTCCAACTGCTTGATCTCGAGGTTGGGGTTCCATTAAAATGCGTACTTGATTTGGTTGAGCTTCTCGTTCTCCTCCTTGAGGCGATGTTGGAGGCAAGCAGTTTTTCCAGATCGTTCTTCTTCGCCTTCTCCTGCTACAGCTCCTCTTTAACGCGCTCGACTAGCTAGACTTTCACCAGCTTGCTCATTGCCTTGCCTTGTCCTTCTTTTGCTGTTCGAGCTCGTCGATCTACCTGAGCATGGCGTCCTTAACCTCCAGCAGGCCCAGTATCTTCTGCGGGACCACTTCGAACCCGTACTTCTTCAGGTTTTCCCCCTTCACGTCCACCTCGAATATCTCCTCCTGGTAGAGCTCGTACTCCTACCTGGTGCTCTTGATGCTCTCCTCGATCAGCTTGTTCGCCTTCACTAGCCTGGCCAGCTCGTTGCTCTCCTGCACCAGAAGCGAGGCTAGTCGTTCCTCTTGAGGGTGTAAGTTTATATCTCCTCCCTGAGTTTTCCCCTCTCCTCTACTTTGCGCTTGCAGTCCTGGTCGAAGAGTTGGTTCTGGTGTTGGGTGTAGTAGACATTGGACTCGAGGCGGTCGCGTTCGTCGCGGATGTCCTCGATCCTGTTGTCGAGTTTGCTGTTGAGGATGCTGTACTTCTGGCTGTACTAGTGAGCCATCTTGCGGAGAGTCTCGTAGGCGTCCTGGGACTCGCCCTGCAGCGTCTCGATTTATTCGCTGATTTACCTCTCCTTGGCCTCCTGCTCCAGCAGGTTGCTCGCCTACGCCTCCAGCGCAACCACCTCCCGCTCCAGCCGCAGAAGGACCCGCCTTGCGAAATTTCAGCCGGCTGCTCGACGCCCCTCGGCTTCACTTCCAGCGATGCTTATATCATTAGCAATTTAAATATGAGCTCTGTTGAGTCCCACGCCCATTCTCTCCTCTTCTCCCTCTTCTCTGGCTGGCGGAGGGTGTTTTGAAATAATTATGTATGATAATATTGTGCTGGTGAGATTGATATGGGTATCGATCAATAGCCGTGTTGATAGTTGGGGACATCCCTGTAGGCGCAGCTCACCTTGCCGGAGTAGGGGTCTGCTTCGAAGGAGAAGGACTTCCTGCTCTTGACGAAGGGGGCGGAGTTGGCGTTGACGTAGAACTTGTAGAGGAAGATGGCGCCGGTGAGGAAGAAGGCGCTCTGGAAGAAGAGGTTGCGGGCGAGGTACTGCGAGACCACGCGCTTGTTGACGGACGGCAGGATGGAGAGCGGAGGCCTGTTCCTCACCATCTTCTCGAATTTGCTATTGTCGGGGATGTTCATCGCTTTATATTATAACTCCACAGCCCCACATTCGCCGTGATGCATGGTTTGCGTGTAAAATGGAAATGTAGATCATGATGTTTTTCTCATCTTGTTGGGATACTTTCGCGAGGAGGCCGCCTTTCCCTTCGAATCCTTGGAAGCGTCTTTGTGGTTCTTGGAGGAAGCTCCCTTAGTCTTGCTCTTGGAGGCGTCGTGGGCCACCCTGGACCTGGTGACTGACTTGCTGGGTTTGGTTTCCTTCTGCTTGCTCCTCTTGTCGTGCGATCTGGTGAGAATAGAGCTCTTGAGCTGCTTCTTTTCCTTGTCCTCCCGCTTCTTGCTGTTGCTGCGATCGCGGTGGGACTCGCTTCGGGAGTGAACCGAAGCCCGCTTCTCCTCCTGCTTATCCACCTTGGAGGCTTCCTGCTTCCCCCGCTCTGAAGATTTTGCAGTGTTCGTCTTCCGTGAGCTCGGTGGCTTTGCTCTCTTCAAACCTGGGGGCGGCAGTTGCCCACTTGATTTCTTGGAGGAGCTCCTTCCCTCTTGCCTGCCGACTGTTTGCTTTCCTTATCCTTGGACCTGCTGAGGTCGAGGCTAATCTTCTTGGGCTTTGACTGTTCGAGGAATTTATTTCCCTCCTCGATGGTGGCGTTCATTGTGTTTGACTTCTGCAGCTTGTGCTCTGCCTCGCCGCTATCCGCCAATTTTGAATCTTGGGCGACGAAGTTGTGTCCCTCCTTTATGGTTTCCTTTATGATCCGAGAACCCTCTATTTTCTTCTTGCTGCTCTCGGTCTGGTTGCAGCGTCCACCTTTTCTGATTTGCGCTTGAGAGCCGATTTCTTGCTGCTTTTCTTGTCCGAGCCCTGCTTCTTCTTGGAGGCTGAGCTTTCCTTCTTGTCTGGAGAGGGGTGGGCTTGGTCGGTTTTGCGGTGGGATTCAGTGATCCTGACTGACTTTCTGGCGGACTGCTTGCTTTTAGATTTGTCGAAAAAGCCGTCTGGGTAGCTGTTCTTGAGTTATTCGTCGTAATTGGGGACCTTGGGGATGGGGCCAGCGGTAAACTTGTGGCCTTCCTCGATGGTAGACTGCTCGGTTGGTTTTCTTTCGCCCTCCGACATTTGAATTAAAATATAAATTGGGACGGTCCAACTAAAATTTATTTCCACTCTACAAATCGCAAAGCATTAATCCCCTTCCCCAGCTAAATCAGCAGCGAAAATAAAGATATCATTTTGACGCGGATGGCCAATTCTGAGGACTGGCGTATCTAATGCTTGGTGGCATATAAAAGAAATAATAATTGATTAAGTTGATGGAGGAAACTAAACCTGAACAGCCAGTGGAAGCGAAGCAGGAGGGCGGAGCAGTCGAGCAGACAAGCAGGAGGAAGATGACTTCGTGGTGAATCCCTACACGATTTCCAGCGCCACCAATAAGGAAATCGACTACGACAAGCTCATCATCAAGTTCGGCTGCAGCCACCTCACCCAGTAGCTGGTCGACAGGATATAAAAATACACCAAGCAGCCCGCCCACTACTTCATCCGCCGAGGCATCTTCTTCTCCCACCGCGACCTCGACGCCATCCTCACTGCCTGCGAAAACCACAAGTATCTTTGCTCTTACAAAGGGACCCCACGCTTCCCCCCTTCTACTTGTACACCGGACGCGGCCCTCCTCAGAAGCGCTGCATCTCGGCCACATGCTTCCGTTCATCTTCTGCAAGTACATGCAGGAGGCCTTCCACGTGCCATTCATCATCCAGATCACCGACGACGAGAAATACTTCCACAAGGAAGGCGGAGACCTCGAGGAATTCACCAACCTCGCCTACGAAAACATCAAGGATATCTTGGCCATCGGCTTCGATCCCGAAAACACCTTCGTCTGCCTAGACTCAGTCTACATGGGACAACTCTATCCCAACGTCTGCAGGTTCCAGCGTCACATCAATCTCACCACCCTCAAGGCCATCTTCGGACTCGAGTTTAGCGACTGCTGTGGAAAGGCAGCCTATCCCGCCATCCAAGCCGCCCCCTGCTCTCCTCCAGCTTCCCCCACTTCTTCGGCAACAAGAACATTCCCTGCCTCATCCCCTGCGGCATCGACCAGGATCCCTACTTCAGGATGACTCGCGACGTCTGCGCCAAGATCAAGGCGCCCAAGCCAGCAGGCCTCTACAATAAGTTCTTCCCCTCTCTGCAGGGATTCAACTCCAAAATGTCTGCCTCCATCCCCCAGTCAGGCATCTTCATGACCGACACTGCCAAGGAAATCGAGAATAAGGTGAAGAAGCACGCCTTCAGTGGAGGCAAGGCCACCAAGGAGGAGCAGGAGAAGTACGGAGCTGACTCTCTGTTGATATCCCCTACCAATACCTGCGTTTCTTCCTCGAAGACGATAAGGAGCTGCAGGAAATTGGGGATAAGTACGGAAGCGGAAAGATGCTGACTGGAGAAATCAAGAAAATCTTGATCAAAGTGCTGCAAAAGTTCGTGCTTGACCATCAGGCCCAGCGCAAGAACATCACCAATGATGACGTTAAGAAGTTCCTCTCCACCCACCAGCGCAAGTATACTCCCAAGAACCAGTGATTCAGACCTATAAATTTGTATCCCTGCCTATATTTGCACAGTTATTTGCTACTGATTGGCCATTAGCAGCCAAATGCAAATTATGCTACTTGCATGATCAGCGTATTTTTGGTTTCCGTATTAGGCAGCACAAAGAAGGGAGTTTTCTGCTTTTGGTTGATGCTTGGTATGAGCTAGAATTCAGTTTGTTTGCATTTTGGCCACAATTTGTTTTATTTTCTCAAATGATATATAATACCAGGGTGTGTTGGGAGCATGACTTTCGCCCTGCTAAGGCAGCTCTTGAAGGAAGTCCGCATCCTTGAAACCAAAAACAGCATTTGGCTTCAATCGCGAGGAGAAACATCAGGCTCCACCTAAACGAACATCAGGCACACATGAAAGCTCCTCTAAAGAAGAAGAAAACATCCACCTGCATAAAACCTATCAGCATTCGTATAGTTCTTATCGTAAGCGAACAGAGACAGCTCAAACTCAAGCCAAAAGTATCCCATTCATTACAAAGCCAAAAGCTAAAACTAGTGGAGATCTCTTGCAACATCAATCACTTCGTCGACAGCACCTTCCACTTCAGGAAGCAGCTGCTCTCAAAGGAAATGACTGCCTGATGCAGAACGAACAATTCAAACGCCTTCCAACAGAAAAGGACAAATCTTTTGTGCACAAAATAGTCAAGAAAGTGTTTTAGGGCGAAGAGTCCTTCGAGTATCCCCAACTCAGTGACTTCTTCAGCGATAAGCGCTTCAAAAGTAAGAGTTTTATGATGAAGAGTCTTCGTAAAGCGGATAAAAACAGTTGAAGAAGCTCGACGAAGAGACATATCAGCATGTGATGAGCGTCCTCAGTGGAGAATAGCAGGTAACGCCCCACTACAAGACAATATACGAGACTTACTTCACTTAAGCCTCCAACAGCAAATTTCTTTCGCCAACTTTCTCGACAGCTACTACATCCTGACCGATTTCGACGACGTGGAGGAGGAGTGGGCAACCAACACCCACCAAAAGGAGAAAAATGAAGCTGCCAACCTGTAGCGAAAGAAGGCGCAAAACTAGGCCAGAATAGAGGCGGAAAAGAAGAAGGAGAAAAAGCATTAACAAATGTCCCAAGATATCAAAGAAGCAAAGCTAACAGCCAAGGATCCAGTGAAGCCCAAATACGAAAAATAGAAGGGCAGCAGTTCAGGCGGTCGTTTTTGGAAGAAGTGAGGATGAATAAGCGGAAGAAAGGGTGATGGTGGGAAGTTTATTTATGAGCACATAGGAGGGCCTATTAATGTAATAAGTACACTCTATTTATACTGGACCAAATGTGTAGAGTTAATTAATTCATTTCCTGAAAATGCCATACGAGTGATGAGATTTCACCGGTTAAACATCAAAAACACCTCATTTAATAAGGAAAGTTTATTCGATTTAATTATTAATTAAATCTCATCATTCGCTTTGCACTATAAATCATCAATCATTTTATTCACTCAAACGTAGAAATATCATGCTTTGGCACCGTTTAGCCACTCGGCTTTTCTCCACGCTGAACCTCCCTCCCACCTCCCACACCCCTCGCCCCTTCGTGGGCGACGCTGAGGAGATTGTCGCCAAGCGCCTCAACACTTCTCCAACATCTATCAGACTCACTACAAGACCCCCCTGTCATCAGCGAAGGATACATGCAATACCTCTACGACCACAAGGGCAACCGATACATCGATCTGGAGTCCAACGACGGCCAGGTCAACATGGCCACTCCCACCCCGCCATCAAGAAGGTCATCCAAGACCAGGCTGGCAAACTCATCCACACCTCCACCATCTACATGAATGAGACACAGGGAGAGTACTCGAAACTCCTCCTCGATCAGCTTGGGCCCGGCTTGAGACGGTTTACCTCTGCAACTCAACCGGAGAAGCCATCGATTTCTCAATCATGCTCTCAAGGGTGTTTACTGAGGAAAAGGACATCTATGGCTTCCGCCATGCCTACCACGGACTCGTGGGTAACGCACGCACAGTGACTAACTTGGGCGCCTGGAGCTCAACCACGTCGATCGACTCGATTGCGTCAGACTATCCCTCCCCAAGGATAATGCCGATGAGGCCTCAGAGAGGTCAAGGATATCGTGAAAACTTCGTCTGCTAACAAGCCAGGAACGCTCGTCTACGAGCCACTGCAGGCCAAGGGAGGAGTTAACATCCCCGCTCCCGGCTTCCTCAAGGGAGCGGTTGACATTTCAAGGGCCTCAGAGCAGTCACCATTTGCGACGAATCCAACTCAGGCCTCGGAAGGATCGGAAAGGAGTCTTGGGGATTCAAGTGGCAGCAGCACGTTCCCGACGTCGTCATCATCGGCTCTGCTCTGGGAACGGAAGCGCTCTGTCAGCTGTGGTGACTCGCAAGGAAATCGCTTCGGTGGTGAAGCACGCCTGGTTCAACACCTTCGCTGCTGGACACATGCAAACCAAGCTGGGAATCGCCGTCATCAACACAATCAACTCTGAAAAGCTCAACGAAAACGCAGAGAAGGTGGGAAGCTACCTGCTGTAGGGCCTGCAGGGAGTGAAGTCGGAATTTGTGGGAGGAGTGCGTGGCAAGGGACTGCTGATCGGCATCGACATCGTCCACAACGGAGAGCCATCGAAAGAGAAGGCTTGGCATTGATGGAGCTCGCCAGGGAAAGCAAGTGCTTTTCGGAAGAGGAGGCCCGTACGGAAACGTGCTTCTGGTGAGGCCACCGCTGTGCATCACTCAGGAAGACGCCAAGTATGTGGTTGAAGCCTTCCAGGACGCCCTGACCAACTGCAGTGATAGATGCACGTTAACACATCATATAAATTAAATCACCTCTCCTCCTTGATGATGGGGTCGATCTTGTACTGCTGCAGCACCTTCACGATCGAGTAGTAACGCTCAGAAGGCGCCACCGTCTTGAAGTTCTTGTGTCGGGCCTCACCATATTTACGCAGCTTCTGACCGTTGAGGATGTAATGCAGGTCTTCGTTGAGTTGCCAGGTGGAGTTGGTGGCAACGTTGATGGAGCTTTTGAGTCCTTCCGCTTCCTTGCGCCTCCTCTCCACGATTTCCAGCAGTCTTTCGCGGTTGTAGCTGACCGGACACACGATTTCCATGATGTCGTCGACCAGCTGCTGCTTTATCACCTCATCCAGCATGAACTATTTCTCCAGAGAGGGCGAGGAATTGACTTCCAACAGCCAGCATTTGAGGTTAGAGTCCATGAAGATATCGTAGCCGAACAGCTCAAAGCAGTTGGGATTCTGCGGAATCGTGTTCATGCACGAAATGAGTGATTTCAGCACAATCTAGTCTATCTGCTTCTCCACTTTTCCCAAGGCACTCCTGACTGTTCGAGTCTCTTCCTGAGCATTTTTAGGGATATTTTGCAGCCTCCCAACTGCTGCTCGAGGGTGAGTTTGCGGTCAGCTATGTTCTCCCTGTTGATGCTGAAGTTGGTGAGGTGGATATACTTGTTATCCATCAGGTTTTCGTCTAGTGAGTAGCGTTCCGTGCTTAGGCGCGCGAAGCCTTAGTGGTAGATGAATGCTTCCAGCGGATTGATGAAGTCACAAGCACGTAGATGCGCATGTCGAACTTATACCCGTCCACCAGGAAGGGATTGGAAACGTAGCGCTGCAGCACCACCGGTTCCGAAAACACAACGTCCTCCAGGCGGTTCACGAGTTCGATGCCCCTGCCGCGGGAGAGGCCGACCGGTTTCAGGATCCAGTAGTTTCGGGGGTCCTTCTGGCCGTACTCGCGGAACTTCTTGATGAATGCGATGTTTTCGCCGGGGAGGAGGAAGGTTTCGGGGATGATGTCGAAGAACTGCTTGATCTTGCCGCCCAGCTTCTGGACGTTCTCGATGTTCTTCTTGAGGAGGTCCTTGCGCGCGATCTGCTTGTTGCCGATGAAGTGGTTCACCTTCTGGAAGAAGAAGAGGTCGGAAAATCGATCTGCGGCTTCGACCACGTCCACAACAGGTTCCAACTCACCCGCAGCTCCATCCCGTGCGGCAGCTCGTGCCACTGCCTCGTCCGGTGGAAACTGCTGTTGATGATGTCGTAAACTTCCTCCTTGGTCCGCACCACCCGGTACAGCATTATCTCAGAACTGGAAACCTCGTGCTCTCCCCGGATGCGGTCGAGCATCACTTCGCCCCTCTGGTGGAAGGTGCCGAGCTCAATGCCGAAGTAGTCCACGTACTTCCTCGCCTTTCGCACTCGGAGATTATCTTGAAAGTCAATTAATTTTCGTTGAGCTTCAGATATTCGTTGCTCTTGCTCTTTTCGTCGACCTGCTTCGAGAAGTGCAGCTTCAGGTTTTCCTCCACGTTCCTCAGCGTCAGCAGCAGGTTCTTGCTGTGCGGGAAGAGCTTGTGGAAGCTGGGGATGACCTCGTGGTAGGGGAAGGTTTATGACTTGGGCGGCAAGGGCTTGAAGCTGCCATAGTTGGACTTGGTCATCCTGTGCTCTGGCTTAATCCGGTAATCCTCCCTCAGAAACTTGATGGAGTTGATCTTTTGGTGCTTGGGATCGTCGACCTTGTGGATCCTGATGTTTTCGCTCATGAGGTTCTGGTAGCTCTGGGCTGGCTTGGGCAAGGCTCGCACGCTGTTGGATTTGGTCTCCTTGTTGGCATTCAAGGGAGTGGGCGGACTCAGCTTGTCCAAATTAATGATGGGATCAACGATGTTTGCTGACGGCTCATCAGTTGCTATTTATTCCTCGCCCTTTTCGTCAAAAGGTGGCTCGATGACTGAATCCTTGTACGATAGCTAGTGTTTTCTGTGAGTTTTATCTTCTCAGCCACGAACTAGTAGCGACTGTCATTGTGTTTGATAGATGGAGGGGTGAGGCACACTTATTCTGCTACCTATGCCGTTTCCTCGATTTTCTACTGTCTTTATTGGCTACTCTAGTGCTAGTCTATGCCTTTGACTTGTTTTAGGGGCAAAGCTCTTCGATTTCAGTATTGATTGGCTCTGCTTCCTTCATCTTGATCTCCTCTTCGAGCAAGTTCTGCGGACTCAGTTTGATCTGACGCATGTCGTCATAGGCGTCGTTCTCTCTGAAAACTACCTTCATCTACTGCACCTATCGCTTCAGCTTCTCCTTGAGACTAAACTACTACTGCACGCTATCGGTTTCACTACATTATTACTGGTTTCGCCACTTCACTCTAAGGCACTATGGTCGGTTTCACTTACTTGATGCTGCAGAACTGCTACTTTTTGACCAGGGGGGTCTTATCCGTGGACGCTTTGTAGACTTTGCCCTTCGAGAAGTTGGCCCGCTTGGCCTTCAGGAAGTTCTTGGTCGGCTCGATTATTTATACCTTCTTCACTTGGGCTTGTAGTGGTGGTTGACTGCTGGCTTGCCGATGGTCACGAAGGAGCCGGCGGTGAGCAGGTTGGTCTGCAGTTTGGCGGCCTAATTTCGATTGGTTGCGAAGGGGGGTAATTTTTTGGGTGGGAGGGGGTGCGGTTTGGCGGAGAGGGGGAGGAAGGTGAGTTCCTCAGCTATCTTGTACTCATCGTTGGCGAGCTTCCTGCCGAACTCTTCGGTTTCGAGGCGGTCGATGAGTTCGAGCTTGGCCATCTTGAGGAGTTCGGCGTGGTAGGGCGCACTGGGGTGGTTTTCGAGTTCCTCGATTTTCTCCTCGAGCGTAAAGGTGTCCAACTCGCAGATCTCTTAGGGCGTTAGAATGGAAGTCATTTAAAGACTAACAGAATTACATTTTATTATTCAAAACCCCACCATAACCATCCCACCCCACTATTCAGTATGAGATAGCGATCATAGGGATGATAGGTGAATGCGGTGGCGGCTACGATTGCCCAGAAATATCTATGAACAGAATCAACATCACTTCTGGCAGCAGCCGCCCACTTGATTCTGCCACGTCTTCGAATCAATCGACCCCAGCTTGATGCTCTTGTCCTCCTTCCCCTTCCCCGCCTCGTTCTGGACGGCTGGCTTCTCGGGCTCGCTGAGGTTCTGCGCAACTGGTTCCTTCTTTTTGTTCAGGGAGGCGAGCAGGTCGTCGATTATCTTATTGAAGAGGTCTTCGATGTTGGCGCTGGTCTTGGCGGAGACCTCGCGGTAGTACTCTGCCTGTTTTTCGGCGAGGTCCTCAGCCATCTTGCGAGTCTCGCTGAGAATCTCGTTCTCCAGATCGCACTTGTTGCCGATGATGTAGACCTTGATGTCCTTCTTGCCGGCCTCGCGGATGAAGTCCACCCACTTGGGGATGCTTTCGGCTGAGGGGAGATCTAGATAGGGGCAGGCGGACTTGCGAGGTCGAAGACGACGAGAGCCATATGGGCGTCTTTGAGGTAGCTGGGGATGAGGCTTTTGAATCTCTACTGTCCGGCAGTGTCCCAGAGCTGCAGGCGTATGATCTTGCCACTGGTTGCGATATTCTTGCTGATGAAATCGATCCCGATGGTTGGCTGTCTTATCCCACATCTACGTTTTTAGTCGGGTCGAATTCGTTGCGAATATATCGAGCGATGATGGAGCTCTTGCCGACGTTCTGGTCGCCCACCAGGACGATTTTGAATTTCTGGATGGAGCTACGGTTGCTGGAGAAACTGATATTATCGCTCATCTTTATAATCAAACAATTATAAAATAATCGACACCTATCATCCCACCCCCTTCCCTTTTCCCCACCACTTGTTTTATTATAAATAAAAATATTAGAGGGGTTGGGGTTGGGGTTGGGGTTGGGGTTGGGGTTGGGGTTGGGGTTGGGGTTGGGGTTGGGGTTGGGGTTGGGGTTGGGGTTGGGGTTGGGGTTGGGGTTGGG
>NW_022204873.1:0-38026 GCF_008831285.2 Nymphaea colorata | reverse complement strand
AAAATGAATGTGATTAGAGTGATTCATTTGGTGTCTTATAGTTAACCTAACGTTTCACATGTTATTACATCCATGATCAATGATTTAAAAATTAAAACTCACAAGTTTATATGGATATAAAGGAGACCTATGAATTAGTTTGATCCTTTCTAGTTTGTACGATAAGTTGAAACATGTTATTACATCTATAGTGATCGATGCACAAAGTTCACATCAATACGAGTGGGATTTAATGATTCAATTGATCACGCATATTTAATTGAATGTACTTAACTTGTTGTTACGTTATTATTAAATGATTTAGTAAATTCAAATTATAGGTTTATATGAATTGGATGGGATTCGAGTGATTCATTTGGTGTCTTACAGGTAACTTAATGTGTTTCACTTGTTATTACATACATTTGATCACTTATGTTTAATCGAGAGATTATGTGATTCATTTTTACTTGTTCTTACATACATTTGATAACTTATATTTAATTAAATGTGTGTAACCATTGTTACATAGGTATAGAATGACTTAGTGGCTTCAAAAAAAAGAAGTCCGTTTGGAATGAATGAGAGTCAAGTCATTATATTGTCCCTTATAGTTAAACTAATGTATTTCACTTGTTATTACATCTATAATGAATGATTAAATGGTTGAAATCACAAGTTTATATGGATACAAATGGTTGAAGTCACTATATTTGTACACGTGTAGTTAGTTCGATGAGTTGAATTTATTGTTACATTTATAGGGAACGTTCTAAAGGATTGAAATCACATGTTCGTACAATACAAGTGAGATTTAAGTGATTCATATAATCATGCATACTTAATTGAATGTGTTTAACTTGTTGTGACGTAAATAATAAATGATTTAGTAAATTGAAATCACAAGTTTGGTGAAAATAAATGAGATTCGAGTGATTCATTTGGTGTCTTGTAGTTAACCTATTGTGTTTCACTTGTTATTACATCTTTGATCAATGATTTAAATGTTTAAAACTTACAAGTTTTGTGTGGATATAAAGGAGACCTATGCATTAGTTTGATCCCTTGTAGTTAGTTCAATAAGTTGAACTAGTTCTTACATCTATGGTGATCGATGTAAGGAATTGAAATCACAAGTTCGTATAAATACGAGTGGGATTTAAGTGATTCATTTATCACAACATACGTAAATGAATGTGCTTAACTTGTTGTTACATCTATATTAAATGATTTAGTAGATTAAAATCATAGGTTTGTATGAAAATGAATGATATTGGAGTCATTCATTTGGTGTCTTGTAAGTAACCTAATGTGTTTCACTTGTTATTACATATATTTGATCACTTATATTTAATTGAGAGTTTAAGTGATTCATTTTCACTTGTTATTACATATAATTGATCACTTGTATTTAATTGAATGTGCTTAACTTGTTGTTACTTCCATATTGCTAGATTAAGTGAATTCAAATCACAAGTTTGTGTGAAAATAAATGAGACTTGAGTGATTCATTTGGTGTCTTATAATTAACCTAATGTGTTTCACTCGATATGACATCTATGATCAACAATTTAAACAATAAAAACTCACAAGTTTATATGGATGTAAAGGAGACCTATGGATTAGTTTAGCTTGATCCCTTGTAGTTTGTTCAATAAGTTGAACATGTTATTACATCTCATTCATTTGTATCCATACGCACACTAAATCACTCGTCTCAATACGAGTGGGATTTAAGTGATTCATTTTATCACACATACGTAATTGAAAGTGCTTAACTTGTTGTTACATCTATATTAAATGATTTAGTATATTGAAATCATAGGTTTGTATGGAAATGAATGAGATTTGAGTGATTCATTTCGTGTCTTGCAGGTAACCTAATATGTTTCACTTGTTATTACATATATTTGATCACATATATTTAATTGAGAGATTAAATGATTCATTTTCACTTGTTATTACATATATTTGATCAATATATTTAATTGAGTGTGCGTAGCCATTTGTTACATACGTATAGAATGAATTAGTGGCTTGAAATAAGAAGTTCGTTTGGAAATGAATGAGAGTCAGGTCATTAAATTGGTCTCTTACAGTTAATCTAGTGTATTTCACTTGTTATTACATCTATAATGAATGATTTAAATGATTGAAATCGCAAGTTTATATGGATACAAATGGGATCTATGCATTACTTTGAATGCGTGTAATTAGTCCGATGAGTTGAATTTGTTGTTACATCTATAGTGAACGATCTAAAGGATTGAAATCACGGGTTCGTACCAATACAAGTGAGATTTAAATGATTTATATGATCATGCATGCCTAATTGAATGTGTTTAACTTGTTGTTACATCTATATTAAATAATTTAGTAGATTGAAATCACAAGTTTGTATGAAAATGAATGAGATTCGAGTGATTCATTTGGTGTCTTATGGTTTACCTAATGTGTTTCACTAGTTGTTACATTTATAATGTCTTAAGTGAACTGAAATCACAAGTTTGTATGAAAATGAATGTGATTAGAGTGATTCATTTGGTGTCTTATAGTTAACCTAACGTGTTTCACATGTTATTACATCCATGATCAATGATTTAAATAATTAAAACTCACAAGTTTATATGGATATAAAGGAGACCTATGAATTAGTTTGATCCTTTCTAGTTTGTACGATAAGTATAACATGTTGTTACATTTATAGTGATCGATGCAAAAGTTCACATCAATACGAGTGGGATTTAAGTGATTCAATTGATCACGCATATTTAATTGAATGTACTTAACTTGTTGTTACGTTTATATTAAATGATTTAGGAAATTCAAATTATAGGTTTATATGAAAATGGATGGGATTCGAGTGATTCATTTGGTGTCTTACAGGTAAATTAATGTGTTTCACTTGTCATTACATACATTTGATCACTTTTGTTTAATCGAGAGATTATGTGATTCATTTTTACTTGTTCTTATATACATTTGATAACTAATATTTAATTGAATGTTCGTTACCATTTGTTACATACGTATAGAATGACTTAGTGGCTTGAAAAAAGAAGTCCGTTTGGAAATGAATGAGAGTCAAGTCATCATATTGGTCCCTTATAGTTAATCTAATGTATTTCACTTGTTATTACATCTATAATGAATGATTTAAATTGTTGAAATCACAAGTTTATATGGATACAAATGGTTGAAGTCACTATATTTGTACACGTGTAGTTAGTCCGATGAGTTGAATTTGTTGTTACATCTATAGGGAACGTTCTAACGGATTGAAATCACATGTTCGTACGAATACAAGTGAGATTTAAGTGATTCATATAATCATGCATACTTAATTAATTGTGTTTAACTTGTTCTTTCGTCTATAATAAATGATTTAGTAGATTGAAATCACAATTTTGTGCAAAAATGAATGAGATTCGAGTGATTCATTTGGTGTCTTGTAGTTAACCTATTGTGTTTCACTTGTTATTACATCTTTGATCAATGATTTAAATGTTTAAAACTTACAAGTTTGTGTGGATATAAAGGAGACCTATGCATTAGTTTGATCCCTTGTAGTTAGTTCAATAAGTTGAACTAGTTCTTACATCTATGGTGATCGATGTAAGGAATTGAAATCACAAGTTCGTATAAATACGAGTGGGATTTAAGTGATTCATTTTATCACAACATATGTAATTGAATGTGCTTAACTTGTTGTTACATCTATATTAAATGATTTAGTAGATTAAAATCATAGGTTTGTATGAAAATGAATGATATTGGAGTCATTCATTTGGTGTCTTGTAAGAAACCTAATGTGTTTCACTTGTTATTACATATATTTGATCACTTATATTTAATTGAGAGATTAAGTGATTCATTTTCACTTGTTATTACATATAATTGATCACTTGTATTTAATTGAATGTGCGTGACCATTTCTTACTTACGTATAGAATGACGTAGTGGCTTTGATACCAGAAGTTCGTTTGGAATACATATATAATGAATGATTTAAATGATTGAAATCACATGTTCATGTGTATACAAACGCGTGTAGTTTGTCCGATGAGTTGAATTTATTGTTACAACTATAGTGCACGATCTAAATGATTGAAATCACAAGTTCGTATCAATACAAGTGCGATTTAAGTTATTCAAATGATCACACATACTTAATTGAATGTGCTTAACTTGTTGTTACATACATATTGCTAGATTAAGTGAATTCAAATCACAAGTTTGTGTGAAAATAAATGAGATTTGAGTGATTCATTTGGTCTGTTATGATTAACCTAATGTGTTTCACTCGTTATGACATCTATGATCAACGATTTAAACGATAAAAACTCACAAGTTTATATGGTTGTAAAGGAGACCTATGGATTATTTTAGTTTGATCCCTTGTAGTTTGTTCAATAAGTTGAACATGTTGTTACATCTCATTCATTTGTATCCATACGCACACTAAATCACTCGTCTCAATACGAGTGAGATTTAAGTGATTCATTTGATCACGTATACTTAATTGAATGTGTTTAACTTGTTGTTACATCTATATTAAATGATTTAGTACATTGAAATCATAGGTTTGTATGGAAATGAATGAGATTTGAGTGATTCATTTGGTGTCTTGTAGGTAACCTAATATGTTTCACTTGTTATTATATCTTTGATGAATGATTTAAATGATTAAAACTTACAAGTTTGTATGGATATAAAGGAGACCTATGCATTAGTTTGATCCCCTGTAGTTAGTTCAATAAGTTGAACTAGTTCTTACGTCTATGGTGATCGATGTAAGTTATTGAAATCACAAGTTCGTATCAATACGAGTGGGATTTAAGTGATTCATTTTATCACACATACGTAATTGAATGTGCTTAACTTGTTGTTACGTCTATATTAAATGATTTAGTATATTGAAATCATAGGTTTGTATGGAAATGAATGAGATTTAAGTGATTCATTTGGTGTCTTGTAGGTAACCTAATATGTTTCACTTGTTATTACATATATTTGATCACATATAATTAATTGAGAGATTAAATGATTCATTTTCACTTGTTATTACATATATTTGATCACATATATTTAATTGAGAGATTAAATGATTCATTTTCACTTGTTATTACATATATTTGATCAATATATTTAATTGAGTGTGCGTAGCCATTTGTTACATACGTATAGAATGAATTAGTGGCTTGATATGAGAAGTTCGTTTGGAAAAGAATGAGAGTCAGGTCATTAAGTTGGTCCCTTACAGTAAATCTAGTGTATTTCACTTGTTATTACATCTATAATGAATGATTTAAATGATTGAAATCGCAAGTTCATATGGATACAAATGGGATCTATGCATTACTTTGAATGCGTGTAATTAGTCCGATGAGTTGAATTTGTTGTTACATCTATAGTGAACGATCTAAAGGATTGAAATCACGCGTTCGTACCAATACAAGTGAGATTTTAATGATTCATATGATCATGCATGCTTAATTCATTGTGTTTAACTTGTTGTTACATATATATTAAATGATTTAGTAGATTGAAATCACAAGTTTGTATGAAAATGAATGAGATTCGAGTGATTCATTTGGTGTCTTATGGTTTACCTAATGTGTTTCACTAGTTGTTACATTTATAATGTCTTAAGTGAACTGAAATCACAAGTTTGTATGAAAATGAATGTGATTAGAGTGATTCATTTAGTGTCTTATAGTTAACCTAACGTGTTTCACATGTTATTACATCCATGATCAATGATTTAAATAATTAAAACTCACAAGTTTATATGGATATAAAGGAGACCTATGAATTAGTTTGATCCTTTCTAGTTTGTACGATAAGTTGAACATGTTGTTAGATCTATAGTGATCGATGCACAAGTTCACATCAATACGAGTGGGATTTAAGTGATTCAATTGATCACACATATTTAATTGAATGTACTTAACTTGTTGTTACGTTTATATTAAATGATTTAGTAAATTCAAATTATAGGTTTATATGAAAATGGATGGGATTCGAATTATTCATTTGGTGTCTTACACGTAACTTAATGTGTTTCACTTGTTATTACATACATTTGATCACTTATGTTTAATCGAGAGATTATGTGATTCATTTTTACTTGTTCTTACATACATTTGATAACTTATATTTAATTGAATGTGCGTAACCATTTGTTACATACCTATAGAATGACTTAGTGGCTTGAAAAAAGAAGTCCGTTTGGAAATGAATGAGAGTCAAGTCATTATTTGTGCACGTGTAGTTAGTCCGATGAGTTGAATTTGTTGTTACATCTGTAGGGAACATGCTAAAGGATTGAAATCACATGTTTGTATGAATACAAGTGAGATTTAAGTGATTCATATAATCATGCATACTTAATTGAATGTGTTTAACTTGTTGTTACGTCTATAATAAGTAGTTTAGTAGATTGAAATCACAAGTTTGTGCGAAAATGAATGAGATTCGAATGATTCATTTGGTGTCTTGTAGTTAACCTATTGTGTTTCACTTGTTATTACATCTTTGATCAATGATTTAAATGATTAAAACTTACAAGTTTGTATGGATATAAAGGAGACCTATGCATTAGTTTGATCCCTTGTTGTTAGTTCAATAAGTTGAATTAGTTCTTACATCTATGGTGATCGATGTAAGGAATTGAAATCACAAGTTCATATCAATACGAGTGGGATTTAAGTGATTCATTTTATCACACATACGTAATTGAATGTGCTTAACTTGTTGTTACGTCTATATTAAATGATTTAGTAGATTAAAATCATAGGTTTGTATGAAAATGAATGATATTGGAGTGATTCATTTGGTGTCTTGTAAGTAACCTAATATGTTTCACTTGTTATTACATATATTTGATCACTTATATTTAATTGAGAGATTAAGTGATTCATTTTCACTTGTTATTACATATAATTGAGCACTTGTATTTAATTGAATGTGAGTGACCATTTCTTACTTATGTATAGAATGATCTAGTGGCTTGGATACCAGAAGTTCGTTTGGAATACATATATAATGAATGATTTAAATGATTGAAATCACATGTTCATGTGGATACAAACGCGATGAGTTGAATTTATTGTTACAACTATAATGCACGATCTAAATGATTGAAATCACAAGTTCGTATCAATACAAGTGCGATTTAAGTGATTCAAATGATCACACATACTTAATTGAATGTGCTTAACTTGTTGTTACATCCATATTGCTATATTAAGTGAATTCAAATCACAAGTTTGTGTGAAAATAAATGAGATTTGAGTGATTCATTTGGTGTCTTATAATTAACCTAATGTGTTTCACTCGTTATGACATCTATGATCAACGATTTAAACGATAAAAACTCACAAGTTTATATCGATGTAAAGGAGACCTATGGATTAGTTTAGTTTGATCCCTTGTAGTTTGTTCAACAAGTTGAACATGTTGTTACATCTCATTCATTTGTATCCATACGCACACTAAATCACTCGTCTCAATACGAGTGAGATTTAAGTGATTCATTTGATCACGCATACTTAATTGAATATGCTTAACTTGTTGTTACGTCTATATTAAATGATTTAGTATATTGAAATCATACGTTTGTATGGAAATGAATGAGATTTGAGTGATTCATTTGGTGTCTCGTAGGTAACCTAATATGTTTCACTTGTTATTACATATATTTGATCACATATATTTAATTGAGAGATTAAATGATTCATTTTCACTTGTTATTACATATATTTGATCAATATATTTAATTGAGTGTGCGTAGCCATTTGTTACATACGTATAGAATGACTTAGTGGCTTGAAATAAGAAGTTCGTTTGGAAATGAATGAGAGTCAGGTCATTAAGTTGGTCCCTTACAGTTAATCTAGTGTATTTCACTTGTTATTACATCTATAATGAATTATTTAAATGATTGAAATCACAAGTTCATATGGATACAAATGGGATCTATGCATTACTTTGAATGCGTGCAATTAGTCCGATGAGTTGAATTTGTTGTTACATCTATAGTGAATGATCTAAAGGATTGAAATCACACGTTCGTACCAATACAAGTGAGATTTAAATGATTCATATGATCATGCATGCTTAATTGAATGTGTTTAACTTGTTGTTACATCTATATTAAATGATTTAGTAGATCGAAACCACAAGTTTGTATGAAAATGAATGAGATTCGAGTGATTCGTTTGGTGTCTTATGGTTTACCTAATGTGTTTTACTAGTTGTTACATTTATAATGATTCTTAATACGGATGTCCTTAACAAGTGATTCATTTGGTGTCATAGAGTTAACCTAATGTGTTTCACTTGCTATTTAATTGAATGTGCTTAACAAGTGAATTAGGTTAACAATAGGGCACCAATTGAATCACTCAAATCTCATTCATTTTCATGCAAGCCTGTGATTTCAATCTACTAAATCATTTAACATGGATATAACAATAAGTCAAATACATTCAATAAAGTATGCATAATCATATGAATCACTTAAATCTGACTCGTATTGGTACGACTATAGTGCATGATCTAAAGGATTGAAATTACAAGTTCGTATCAATACAAGTGCGATTTAAGTGATTCAAATGATCACACATACTTAATTGAATGTGCTTAACTTATTGTTACATCCATGTTGCTTGATTAAGTGAACTGAAATCACAAGTTTGTATGAAAATGAATGTGATTCGAGTGATTCATTTGGTGTCTTAAAGTTAACCTAATGTGTTTCACATGTTATTACATCCTTGATCAATGATTTAAATAATTAAAACTCACAAGTTTATATGGATATAAAGGAGACCTATTGTCACGACCCAATTTTTAACAGCAAAAATTTTCTTTCATTTCTATAATAGCGGAAGCAATATTGAGTCATGACCAGAACATAAGACATTGTTTTATTTCAATAATAAAATACTTGGGCCCAACAAAAATAACCACAAATCCCCAAAACCGACGCAGTGCCCAGAATGCCAATGCCCGTCCATCACAAGACTGAGGTCGTCGCTCCAAAGCCAAAATCTATCAAGGACTACCCGTCGATATAGAAAGAAGGGTTAGAATTCCTCTATGTATGGAAAAATCCAGCCGTGTGTGGAACATGGCCCATCAAAATAATATTTCGTTTTTGTAAAACAAATATCTTCAAATCTTAACACATATTAGAGTAACGTCACATGTTCAGCAACAAAACGAGGTGTGCACAACCTCCCAAAATTTCGTAGGCTTGCAACCGTGGTGCTCTGACAATGTCAAGGTCATCGTGCCGAGCAACAGAAATCCCCGTGGGCACTCACGGGCAGAACAGAACATCTCTTCACCAGGCGATCCAACGGATCGAGGGCACCTGAAGTGAAGCGTCCTGAGATATCCCAGATCGCCGCTGCAGCAGCATGGTCTCTCTAGGAACACGGGTGGAGAGACCAGGAGTCTCGCTCCCAAACAGAAACAGAACAGAATCCCGGGACCTTGTGCCGCCCAATACCCTGTGGGCCCTCCAGTACAGCCAGAGGAGCGTTCGTCAACAGTGAGCTCAGACGCACCACTACCTCCCGGGACGAAACCGAACACTGGGCAAAACAGAAAGCTCGCACTCGCATAAACCATCGCACAAAGTCCACGTTTCGCCTTCGAATTTCAAAAGTGAGGGTTTGCCAATGCTAGACATCGTCTAGTACCTCTCACAGAAACCGCCCGCCCTTAGGCTCGGTTTTCCAAACAAAATAATTCAGCTATTTTAAATCCTAACTTAATAGCAATAGAGCAAAACTCATCGCATCTAGAAACCTCGATTAGCCATATTATAATCCTTATTTGAAACAATAAAATTTATATTTAAATTCTCAAACGTGACTTTCCTCCTCTAATGGTTCCAAAGTTAATTTCAGAAAATCATATTTCTGAAATTTTAAACACCACAGAGATCATCAAAAAGTAATATAACATATCATTTCGTTTTTAATTTATAAAACCCCCTTTTTGTAATTTTTTAAGAATTCAGAGGGTACCAAAACGTGATTTCTTATTAAATGCATGTTTTTTGCTGAAAATCACTTTCCTAAGCCTCTTTTTGAAGAGGTTTTCAGCAAAAATGTTGCGGCATGAACGCTTAAAAGTTATAACAGTTTTTTCGCAAATTTTGATAATAAGGTGGACCCGCTTTGTAATTTTTCATCATTGATATAAATTTGGCCCACGCTCGTTTTTCTTCATTTCGTGCCTGCATTTTCTCTCTCCTCACGAGTGCCTCTTCCTCGTCTTCGTGTTCGTCCGGTGGTGGAGTCTCCACCGTGCTTCCATGACCAAAACCAGAGAGAGAGATCTCTGTCTCGCGCGAGATCGACTTTGGGTCTTCTGCTACTACGCCCACCGGCCGTCTGACAGCTTCCGCCGCCGCCTCCTCAGCTGCTCCCCTTTTTCTCAGCACTGTCACCGTGAGAACGACGACTTCCCAGCTTTAACGGCGTCCTCACAGTCTCCCTCTCGCTGCAATAGTGAAGATCCGACAGGGAGAAGGGGACGACAGGAGGAGGACGCTGCGCTCCACCGATACCCAGTGCCTCTCTGCCACAAGCGTGGGAAAGAAGGCTGGTTTTTTTTTTTTTTCAATTCAATTCAGTATTTAGCATGCTCTATCTATAGGAAATCAAAGGTAGCTAGAAACGAAGAACATTGGTATAGCATGCGCAGATCGACTAGCATAATATGCATATAAATCGCTATCCACCGGAAATCATCAGAAGATACAAGCTACATGAACCATTCATAACTGAAAATCCCATACCTCTGAAAATCTTGGCAACTTCTGCTTCTGGTTTCTTTCCAGCAGCCACTAGCCTCCGTTCCAACAAGAGAGCAAGAAGCGTTTCTCACCCTTTCTCTCTGTCTCTTTCTTTCTAATGTTGGACGAGCTCCTCTAAGCCTACAGTAAAGAAAGTCCTTGCTGTAAAATGTGGTTACATATGCCCTTATCCCTATCTTTTCCACAAATGTCTCCCTTTGATAAACTTGATAGTTGGAAAAGGATAAGGAAAGAAAATCGTGGGGCTTACATTCTCCCCCCCTAAAAAGAAATTTCATCCTCAAAATTTTAGCGTACCTTATTGAAATAGTTGAGGGTAGCTATTTCTCATGCCTTCTTCTGGCTCCCACGTACATTCTTTGATGCCATGATGTTGCCATTCCACTTGAACTAATGGGATGGTCTTCTTTCGCAACGCATGTTCCTTCCAGTCTATGATCCGAAGTGGCTTTTTATCTGTTGTCATGTCCTCTTGCAAATCAACCTCTTCGTAGTCTATCACATGCGAAGGATCGGGTACATATTTCCTTAGCATCGACACATGAAATACTGGATGAACATGACTATATTGTGGTGGAAGTGCAATTCGATATGCCACCACTCCAACTTTTTCCAGAATCTCGATTGGACCAATGTATCTGGGACTCAATTTTCCTTTCATTCCGAATCGAAAAACACTTTTAGTGGGTGATATCTTGATAAAAACATGATCTCCTGCTTCAAAAGCTAGCTCTCTTCGTCGTTGGTCTGCATAACTCTTTTGTCGACTTTGGGCAGCCAATAATTTCTTTCTAATCATGTTGACTTGATCAGTATAATGTTGTATTACTAAAGGATCCTCAATCTTGTTGTCTCCTATCTCAGTCCAACACGATGGTGATCTACAAGGTCGGCCATAAAGACCTTCAAACAGAGCCATTCCAATGCTAGAGTGATAGCTGTTGTTGTAGGTAAATTCAGCCAACTTCACATGTTTATCTCATTCACCCTTCCACTGCAAAACAAAAGCTCTTAACATATCTTCAAGAGTCTGGATGGTTCGCTCAGACTGTCCATCTGTCTGCGGATGAAATGCTGTACTCAATTTCAATTTTGTTCCCAACGCTTCCTGTAACCTTCCCCAAAACTTGGATGTAAATCTTGGATCTCTGTCAGAGATTATTGATTTAGGGATTCCATGAAGTCTCACAATTTCATCAACATACAAATCTGTCAGACTTTCTAGTGATTGTGAAATCTTGATCGGAAGAAAATGTGCAGTTTTAGTTAGGCGATCTACCACTACCCAAATAGCATCGTGCTGTCGTCGAGTACGTGGTAACCCCACTACGAAGTCCATGGTGATGTCTTCCCATTTCCATTGAGGAATTTCTATCTGTTGCATCAAACCACTTGGTTTCTGATGTTCCACTTTAACCTGTTGACACACCAAGCATCGTGAGACGAACTCAGCAATCTCTTTCTTCATTCCTGGCCACCAGAAGTTTATCCTTAAATTTTGATACATCTTTGTGCTTCCTGGATGTATGGTGTATCTTGTCTTGTGTGCCTCTTCCAGCAACTTGTTCTTCACTTCAGGATCATTTGGAACCCACAATCTACCATTGAACCACACAGATCCATCTTCGTCCTCAAAATAAGGAGTTTCTTCTTTCTTGTGACACTCAAGTTTCAACTTCGCATATTCCGGGCTCTGTTTTTGTTTTTCAATGATTTCATCAAGGAAACTATCTCGAATTATTCCTGCACACTTCACCTTTCCATTATCATCTCGCAATGGATGCCATTTTTCAAAGTCTTCCACCGAATTCCATGTCTGCATTAATAGTCTACTAGCTTTAGCAGTCGTCTTTCTACTGAGTGCATCGGCTACCACATTGGCCTTTCCTGGGTGATACTTTATTTCAAAGTCGTAATCTTTGAGATATTCCAGCCATCTTCTCTGTCTTAGATTCAATTCCTTCTGCGAGAACAAATATTTGAGCGATTTGTGGTCAGAAAATACTTCAAATTCCACACCATAGAGATAATGTCTCCATATTTTTAGCGCAAATACCACAGCTCCTAATTCCAAATCATGTGTTGGATAGTTTTTCTCGTGTTGTTTTAGTTGTCTAGAGGCATAAGCTATAACATTGTCATTTTCCATAAGCACCGCTCCATATCCTGTTCCCGAAGCATCGGTATATACCACAAATCCTTTCCTCCCATTTGGCAGTGTTAGAATTGGGGCACTAGTCAAACTGTCTTTCAACATCTGAAAACTCTTCTGACAATCCTCTGTCCACGTAAATTTCACTCCTTTTCGTAGCAGTTTAGTCATTGGGGTTGCAATTTTCGAAAAATCCTTGATGAACTTCCTGTAGTAACCTGCCAAGCCAAGAAAACTTCTGATTTCTGACACATTAGTTGGCGCATTCCATTGTTGTACAGCTTCCACTTTGGCCGGATCAACTGCCAAAGAAATTCACTTTGTCTAGCCAAAACTCACACTTGGAATATTTGGCAAACAGTTGATTTTGTCTCAATATCCTCATCACTAACTCGAGATGTGCCGCATGCATCGCTTCACACTCTGAGTACACTAGCACATCGTCAATGAACACTATAACGAATCGGTCTAAGTACTCGTGAAATATCCGATTCATGAGATCCATAAAAGCTGCTGGGTCATTTGTGAGTCCAAAAGGCATCACTCGAGACTCATAATGCCCATAACGTGTGCGAAATGCTATTTTGGGAATATCTTCTTCCTTAATTCGCAATTGATGGTATCCCGACCTTAAGTCTATCTTAGAAAACACATTTGCTTCCTTTAATTGATCGAATAAATCTTTGATTCTAGGCAATGGATATTTGTTCTTGATTGTAACCTGATTCAACATTCGATAGTCAATACACAACCGCATTGACCCATCCTTTTTCTTTACAAATAAGACCGGTGCTCCCCAAGGTGACACACTTGGACGAATGAATCCCTTGTTGGCCAAATCTTGGATCTGTTTCTTTAATTCTTCTAGTTCTGCTGGTGCCATTCTATATGGAGCCTTAGAAATAGGTGCAGTTCCTGGTATCAATTCGATGCCAAACTCCACCTCTCGTACAGGAGGTAATCCAGGTAAATCTTCAGGAAACACGTCTGCGTAGTCCTTCACCGTACGCACCTCACTAATGGGTTTTAATTTCTGCTCGATTGCATCCATGCTAACCAAATATGCAGTGCACCCATTTTCCATGTATTTTCTTGCCTTAACCACTGAGACAACTAGCTTTCTTTGATCTTGGGGTGTTTTTACCCTAAATTCGATCTTTTGACCATTCTCCAATTGAATCTTCAGCTTCTTTTTTCTGCAATCTATCGTTGCGTAGTGATGGTATAACCAATCCATTCCTAGGATTACGTCATACCCCAACATATTCATTACCACCAACTGTGCTGGTAATAAATGTTCATGTATTTCTATTTTCACATTTTCTAAATATGTTCTGCATGTGTCTTTGTTTCCCATAGGTGTAGCAACTAACAATTGATAAGGCATATTCTTTCTTTCTAACTTTAAAAGTTCAGCAAAACTCTTAGAAACAAAAGAATGCGATGCTCCAGAATCAAACAAAACATGAGCCCAATGAGATTGTACAAGAAGGGTACCTTCAATCATGTCAGTAGGTTTCAACTCTTCAACCGTGGTCGCGTAAACTCTGCCAGGTACCTTCTTTTCTACTGGCTGATTGGTTGCACCACGCCTCTGCTCTGCCTCTTTCTTCTTTGGGCACTCACGAATAAAATGACCTTGTGCTCCACAGTAAAGACATGCTCCGATATCTCTGTAACATGGTTTACCAGACTGTTGGCGATGACACTTGGGGCATTCACCGTCCCCCCTGGATGTTGATGGCCTCTGTCTCTTGAATCTGTCCCCTTGGTTTCCCCTGTCATTGCGCCCTCTCTTAAACATGTCAGGTCTTGACCTGGGTCGCAGAGATTCACTCTTCCTATCTGTCCCTTGCATCCTGTTCCAGCCCTCCTCAAGACGTGTGGCCATGTCGATAGCGTCGTCTAGATCTCTCGGACGACTACTAATTACTTGGTTCTGCAACCCGTCTTTAAGTCCTCTGACGAACTTATTTGCTCGGTCCGCATCAGTAACATACACATGGGGGCATCAGTAACATCACCAGAGAGAGATCTCTTTGTCTCGTGCGAGATCGACTTTGGGTCTTCTGCTACTACGCCCTTCGGCCGTCTGACAGCTTCCGCCGCCGCCTCCTCAGTTGCTCCCCTTTTTATCAGCACTGTCACCGTGAGAACGATGACTTCCCAGCTTTAACGGCGTCCTCACAGTCTCCCTCTCGCTGCAATAGTGAAGATCCAACAGGGAGAAGGGGACGACAGGAGGAGGACGCTGCACACCACCGATACCCAGTGCCTCTCTGCCACAAGCGTGGGAAAGAAGTCTGGTTTGTTTTTTTTTTTTTCAATTCAATTCATTATTTAGCATGCTCTATCTATAGGAAATCAAAGGTAGCTAGAAACGAAGAACATTGGTATAGCATGCGCAGATCGACTAGTATAATATGCACATAAATCGCTATCCACCGGAAATCATCAGAAGATACAAGCTACATGAACCATTCATAACTGAAAATCCCATACCTCTAAAAATCTTGGCAACTTCTGCTTCTGGTTTCTTTCCAGCAGCCACTAGCCTCCGTTCCAACAAGAGAGCAAGAATCGTTTCTCACCCCTTCTCTCTCTCTCTTTCTTTCTAATGTTGGACGAGCTCCTCTAAGCCTACGGTAAAGAAAGTCCTTGCTGTAAAATGTGGTTACATATGCCCTTATCCCTATCTTTTCCACAAATGTCTCCCTTTGATAAACTTGATAATTGGAAAAGGATAAGGAAAGAAAATCGTGGGGCTTACACCTATGCATTAGTTTGATCCTTTCTAGTTTGTACGATAAGTTGAACATGTTGTTACATCTATAGTGATCGATGCACAAGTTCACATCAATACGAGTGGGATTTAAGTGATTCAATTGATCACGCATATTTAATTGAATGTACTTAACTTGTTGTTATGTTTATATTAAATGATTTAGTAAATTTAAATCATAGGTTTATATGAAAATGAATGGGATTCGAGTGATTCATTTGGTGTCTTACAGGTAACTTAATGTGTTTCACTTTTATGACATACATTTGATCACTTATGTTTAATCGAGAGATTATGTGATTCATTTTTACTTGTTCTTACATACATTTGATAACTTATATTTAATTGAATGTGCATAACCATTTCTTACATACGTATGGAATGACTTAGTGGCTTGAAAAAAGAAGTCCGTTTGGAAATGAATGAGAGTCAAGTCACTATATTGGTCCCTTATAGTTAATCTAATGTATTTCACTTGTTATTACATTTATAATGAATGATTTAAATGGTTGAAATCACAAGTTTATATGGATACAAATGGTTGAAGTCACTATATTTGTACACGTGTAGTTAGTCCGATGAGTTGAATTTGTTGTTACATCTATAGGAAACGTTCTAAAGGATTGAAATCACATGTTCGTACGAATACAAGTGAGATTTAAGTGATTCATATAATCATGCATACTTAATTGAATGTGTTTAACTTGTTGTTACGTCTATAATAAATGATTTAGTAGATTGAAATCACAAGTTTGTGTGAAAATGAATGAGATTCGAGTGATTCATTTGGTGTCTTGTAGTTAACCTATTGTGTTTCACTTGTTATTACATCTTTGATCAATGATTTAAATGATTAAAACTTACAAGTTTGTATGGATATAAAGGAGACCTATGCATTAGTTTGATCACTTGTAGTTAGTTCAATAAGTTGAACTAGTTCTTACATCTATGGTGATCGATGTAAGGAATTAAAATCACAAGTTCGTATCAATACGAGTGGGATTTAAGTGATTCATTTTATCACACATACGTAATTGAATGTGCTTAACTTGTTGTTACATCTATATTAAATGATTTAGTAGATTAAAATCATAGGTTTGTATGAAAATGAATGATATTGGAGTGATTCATTTGGTGTCTTGTAAGTAACCTAATGTGTTTCACTTGTTATTACATATATTTGATCACTTATATTTAATTGAGAGATTAAGTGATTCATTTTCACTTGTTATTACATATAATTGATCACTTGTATTTAATTGAATGTGCGTGACCATTTCTTACTTACGTATAGAATGACGTAGTGGCTTTGATACCAGAAGTTCGTTTGGAATACATATATAATGAATGACTTAAATGATTGAAATCACATGTTCATGTGGATAAAAACGCATGTAGTTAGTCCGATGAGTTGAATTTATTGTTACAACTATAGTGCACGATCTAAATGATTGAAATCACAAGTTCGTATCAATACAAGTGTATTTCACTTGTTATTACATCTATAATGAATGATTTAAATGATTGAAATCGCAAGTTCATATGGATACAAATGGGATCTAGGCATTACTTTGAATGCATGTAATTAGTCCGATGAGTTGAGAAAATGAATGTGCTTAACAAGTGAATTAGGTTAACAATAGGGCACCAAATGAATCACTCGAATCACATTCATTTTCATACAAACTTGTGATTTCAGTTCACTTAATCAAGCAACATGGATGTAACAATAAGTCAAGTACATTCAATAAAGTATGCGTGATCATATGAATCACTTAAATCTGACTCATATTGGTACGACTATATTGCACGATCTAAAGGATTGAAATTACAAGTTCGTATCAATACAAGTGCGATTTAAGTGATTCAAATGATCACACATACTTAATTGAATGTGCTTAACTTATTGTTACATCCATGTTGCTTGATTAAGTGAACTGAAATCACAATTTTTTATGAAAATGAATGTGATTGGAATGATTCATTTGGTGTCTTATAGTTAACCTAACGTGTTTCACATGTTATTACATCCATGATCAATGATTTAAATAATTAAAACTCACAAGTTTATATGGATATAAAGGAGACCTATGCATTAGTTTGATCCTTTCTAGTTTGTACGATAAGTTGAACATGTTGTTACATATATAGTGATCGATGCACAAGTTCACATCAATATGAGTGTGATTTAAGTGATTTAAGTGATTCAATTGATCACACATATTTAATTGAGTGTACTTAACTTGTTGTTACGTTTATATTAAATGATTTCGTAAATTCAAATCATAGGTTTATATGAAAATGAATGGGATTCGAGTGATTCGTTTGGTGTCTTACAGGTTACTTAATGTGTTTCACTTGTTATTACATACATTTGATCACTTATGTTTAATCGCAAGATTATGTGATCCATTTTTACTTGTTCTTACATACAGTTGATAACTTATATTTAATTGAATGTGCGTAACCATTTGTTACATACGTATAGAATGACTTAGTGGCTTGAAAAAAGAAGTCTGTTTGTAAATGAATGAGAGTCAAGTCACTATATTGGTCCCTTATAGTTAATCTAATGTATTTCACCTGTTATTACATCTATAATGAATGATTTAAATGGTTGAAATCACAATTTTATATGGATACAAATGGTTGAAGTCACTATATTTGTACACATGTAGTTTGTCCGATGAGTTGAACTTGTTGTTACATCTATAGGGAACGTTCTAAAGGATTGAAATCACATGTTCGTACGAATACAAGTGAGATTTAAGTGATTCATATAATCATGCATACTTAATTGAATGTGTTTAACTTGTTGTTACGTCTATAATAAATGATTTAGTAGATTGAAATCACAAGTTTGTGCGAAAATGAATAAGATTCGAGTGATTCATTTGGTGTCTTGTAGTTAACCTATTGTGTTTCACTTGCTATTACATCTTTGATCAATGATTTATATAATTAAAACTTACAAGTTTGAATGGATATAAAGGAGACCTATGCATTAGTTTGATCCCATGTAGTTAGTTCAATAAATTGAACTAGTTCTTACATCTATGGTGATCGATGTAAGGAATTGAAATCACAAGTTTGTATCAATACGAGTGGGATTTAAGTGATTCATTTTATCACACATACGTAATTGAATGTGCTTAACTTGTTGTTACGTCTATATTAAATGATTTAGTAGATTAAAATCATATGTTTGTAAGAAAATGAATGATATTGGAGTGATTCATTTGGTGTCCTGTAAGTAACCTAATGTGTCTCACTTGTTATTACATATATTTGATCACTTATATTTAATTGAGAGATTAAGTGATTCATTTTCACTTGTTATTACATATAATTGATCACTTGTATTTAATTGAATGTGCGTGACCATTTCTTACTTACGTATAGAATGACCTAGTGGCTTTGATACCAGAAGTTCGTTCGGAATACATATATAATGAATGACTTAAATGATTGAAATCACATGTTCATGTGGATACAAACGCATGTAGTTAGTCCGATGAGTTGAATTTATTGTTACAACTATAGTGCACGATCTAAATGATTGAAATCACAAGTTCGTATCAATACAAGTGCGATTTAAGTGATTCAAATGATCACACATACTTAATTGAATGTGCTTAACTTGTTGTTACATCCATATTGCTAGATTAAGTAAATTCAAATCACAAGTTTGTCTGAAAATAAATGAGATTTGAGTGATTCATTTGGTGTCTTATGATTAACCTAATGAGTTTCACTCGTTATGACATCTATGATCAACGATTTAAACGATAAAAACTCACAAGTTTATATGGATGTAAAGGAGACCTATGGATTAGTTTAGTTTGATCCCTTGTAGTTTCTTCAATAAGTTGAACATGTTGTTACATCTCATTCATTTGTATCCATGCACACTAAATCACTCGTCTCAATACGAGTGAGATTTAAGTGATTCATTTGGTGTCTTATAATTAACCTAATGTGTTTCACTCGTTATGACATCTATGATCAACGATTTAAACGATAAAAAATCACAAGTTTATATGGATGTAAAGGAGACTTATGATTCATTTAAGTGATTCATTTGATAACGCATACTTAATTGAATGTGCTTAACTTGTTGTTACGTCTATATTAAATGATTTAGTATATTGAAATCATAGGTTTGTATGGAAATGAATGAGATTTGAGTGATTCATTTGGTGACTTGTAGGTAACCTAATATGTTTCACTTGTTATTGCATATATTTGATTGATAGATTAAATGATTCATTTTGACTTGTTATTACATATATTTGATCAATATATTTAATTGAGTGTGCGTAGCCATTTGTTACATACGTATAGAATGATTTAGTGGCTTGAAATAAGAAGTTCGTTTGGAAATGAATGAGAGTCAGGTCATTAAGTTGGTCCCTTACAGTTAATCTGGTGTATTTCACTTGTTATTACATCTATAATGAATGATTTAAATGATTGAAATCGCAAGTTCATATGGATACAAATGAGATCTAGGCATTACTTTGAATGCGTGTAATTAGTCCGATGAGTTGAATTTGTTGTTACATCGATAGTGAACGATCTAAATGATTGAAATCACGCGTTCGTACCAATACAAGTGAGATTTAAATGATTCATATGATCATGCACGCTTAATTGAATGTGTTTAACTAGTGGTTACATCTATATTAAATGATTTAGTAAATCAAAATCAGAAGTTTGTATGAAAATGATAGAGATATTCACTTGGTGTCTTATGGTTTACCTAATGTGTTTCACTAGTTGTTACATTTATAAGGATTCTTAATACGGATGTCCTTAACAAGTGATTCATTTGGTGTCATATAGTTAACCTAATGTGTTTCACTTGTAATTTAGTTGAATGTGCTTGACAAGTGAATTAGGTTAACAATAGGGCACCAAACAAATCACTCAAATCTCATTCATTTTCATGCAAGCCTGTGATTTCAATCTACTAAATCATTTAACATGGATATAACAATAAGTCAAGTACATTCAATAAAGTATGAATGATCATATGAATCACTTAAATCTGACTCGTATTGGTACGACTATAGTGCACGATCTAAAGGATTGAAATTACAAGTTCGTATCAATACAAGTGCGATTTAAGTGATTCAAATGATCACACATACTTAATTGAATGTGCTTAACTTATTGTTACATCCATGTTGCCTGATTAAGTGAACTGAAATCACAAGTTTGTGTGAAAGTGAATGTGATTCGAGTGATTCATTTGGTGTCTTATAGTCAACCTAACGTGTTTCACATGTTATTACATCCATGATCAATGATTTAAAAAATTAGAACTCACAAGTTTATATCGATATAAAGGAGACCTATGCATTAGTTTGATCCTTTCTAGTTTGTACGATAAGTTGAACATGTTGTTACATCTATAGTGATCACGTATATTTAATTGAATGTACTTAACTTGTTGTTACGTTTATATTAAATGATTTAGTAAATTCAAATCATAGGTTTATATGAAAATGAATGAGATTCGAGTGATTCATTTGGTGTCTTATAGGTAACTTAATGTGTTTTACTTGTTATTACATACATTTGATCACTTATGTTTAATCGAGAGATTATGTGATTCATTTTTACTTGTTCTTACATACATTTGATAACTTATATTTAATTGAATGTGCATCACCGTTTGTCACATACGTATACAATGACTTAGTGGCTTGAAAAAAGAAGTCCGTTTGGAAATGAATGAGAGTCAAGTCACTATATTGGTCCCTTATAGTTAATCTAATGTATTTCACTTGTTATTACATCTATACTGAATGATTTAAATGGTTGAAATCACAAGTTCATATGGATACAAATGGTTGAAGTCACTATCTTTGTACACGTGTAGTTAGTCCGATGAGTTGAATTTGTTGTTACATCTATAGGGAAGGTTCTAAAGGATTGAAATCACATGTTCGTACGAATACAAGTGAGATTTAAGTGATGCATATAATCATGCATACTTAATTGAATGTGTTTAACTTGTTGTCACGTCTATAACAAATGATTTAGTAGATTGAAATCAAAAGTTTGTGCGAAAATGAATGAGATTCGAGTCATTCATTTGGTGTCTTGTAGTTAACCTATTGTGTTTCACTTGTTATTACATCTTTGATCAATGATTTAAATGATTAAAACTTACAAATTTGTATGGATATAAAGGAAACCTATGCATTAGTTTGATCCCTTGTAGTTAGTTCAATAAGTTGAACTAGTTCTTACATCTATGGTGATCGGTGTAAGGAATTGAAATCACAAGTTCGTATCAATACGAGTGGGATTGAAGTGATTCATTTTATCACACATACGTAATTGAATGTGCTTAACTTGTTGTTACGTCTATATTAAATGATTTAGTAGATTAAAATCATATGTTTGTATGAAAATGAATGATATTGGAGTGATTCATTTGGTGTCTTGTAAGTAACCTAATGCGTTTCACATGTCATTACATGTATTTGATCACTTATATTTAATTGAGAGATTAAGTGATTGATTTTCACTTGTTATTATATATAATTGATCACTTGTATTTAATTGAATGTGCGTGACCATTTCTTACTTACGAATAGAATGACCTAGTGGCTTTGATGCCAGAAGTTCGTTTGGAATACATATATAATGAATGATTTAAATGGTTGAAATCACATGTTCATGTGGATACAAACACGTGTAGTTAGTCCGATGAGTTGAATTTATTGTTACAACTATAGTGCACGATCTAAATGATTGAAATCACAAGTTCGTATCAATAGATGTGCGATTCAAGTGATTCAAATGATCACACATACTTAATTGAATTTGCTTAACTTGTTGTTACATCCATATTGCTAGATTAAGTGAATTCAAATCACATATTGTTATTACATATATTTGATCAATATATTTAATTGCGTGTGCGTAGCCATTTGTTATATAAGTATAGAATGACTTAGTGGCTTGAAATAAGAAGTTTGTTTGGAAATGAATGAGAGTCAGGACATTAAGTTGGTCCCTTACAGTTAATTTAGTGTATTTCACTTGTTATTACATCTATAATGAATGATTTAAACGATTGAAATCGCAAGTTCATATGGATACAAATGGGATCTATGCATTACTTTGAATGCGTGTAATTAGTCCGATGAGTTGAATTTGTTGTTACATATATAGTGAACGATATAAAGGATTGAAATCACGCGTTCGTACCAATACAAGTGAGTTTTAAATGATTCATATGATCATGCATGCTTAAATGAATGTGTTTAACTTGTTGTTACATCTATATTAAATGATCGAAATCACTAGTTGTTACATTTATAATGATTCTTAATACGGATGTCCTTAACAAGTGATTCATTTGGTGTCATATAGTTAACCTAATGTGTTTCACTTGTAATTTGATTGAATGTGCTTAACAAGTGAATTAGGTTAACAATAGGGCACCAAATGAATCACTCAAATCTCATTCATTTTCATGCAAGCCTGTGATTTCATTGTAAAGGATTGAAATTACAAGTTCGTATCAGTACAAGTGCGATTTAAGTGATTCAAATGATCACACATACTTAATTGAATGTGCTTAACTTATTGTTACAACCATGTTGCTTGATTAAGTGAACTGAAATCACAAGTTTGTATGAAAATGAATGTGATTCGAGTGATTCATTTGGTGTCTTACAGTTAACCTAACGTGTTTCACATGTTATTACATCAATGATCAATGATTTAAATAATTAAAACTCACAAGTTTATATGGATATAAAGGAGACCAATGCATTAGTTTGATCCTTTCTAGTTTGTACGATAAGTTGAACATGTTGTTACATCTATAGTGATCGATGCACCAGTTCACATCAATACGAGTGGGATTTAAGTGATTCAATTGATCATGCATATTTAATTGAATGTACTTAACTTGTTGTTACGTTTATATTAAATGATTTAGTAAATTCCAATCATAGGTTTATATGAAAATGAATGGGATTCGAGTGATTCATTTGGTGTCTTACAGGTAATTTAATGTGTTTCACTTGTTATTACATATATTTGATCACTTATGTTTAATCGAGAGTTTATGTGATTCATTTTTACTTGTTCTTACATACATTTGATAACTTATATTTAATTGAATGTGCGTAACCTTTTGTTACATACGTATAGAATGACTTAGTGGCTTGAAAAAAGAAGTCCGTTTGGAAATGAATGAGAGTCAAGTCACTATATTGGTCCCTTATAGTTAATCTAATGTATTTCACTTGTTATTACATCTATAATGAATGATTTAAATGGTTGAAATCGCAAGTTTATATGGATACAAATGGTTGAAGTCACTATATTTGTACACGTGTAGTTAGTCCGATGAGTTGAATTTGTTGTTACATCTGTAAGGAACATTCTAAAGGATTGAAATCACATGTTCGTACGAATACAAGTGAGATTTAAGTGATTCATATAATCATGCATACTTAATTGAATGTGTTTAAGTTGTTGTTACGTCTATAATAAATGATTTAGTAGATTGAAATCACAAGTTTGTGCGAAAATGAATGAGATTCGAGTGATTCATTTGTTGTCTTGTAGTTAACCTATTGTGTTTCACTTGTTATTACATCTTTGATCAATGATTTAAATGATTAAAACTTACAAGTTTGTATGGATATAAAGGAGACCTATGCATTAGTTTGATCCCTTGTAGTTATTTCAATAAGTTGAACTAGTTCTTACATCTATGGTGATCGATATGAGGAATTGAAATCACAAGTTCGTATCAATACGAGTGGGATTTAAGTGATTCATTTTATCACACATACGTAATTGAATGTGCTTAACTTGTTGGTACGTCTATATTAAATGATTTAGTAGATTAAAATCATTGGTTTGTATGAAAATGAATGATATTGGAGTGATTCATTTGGAGTCTTGTAAGTAACCTAATGTGTTTCACTTGTTATTCTATATATTCGATCACTTATATTTAATTGAGAGATTAAGTGATTCATTTTCACTTGTTATTACATATAATTGATCACTTGTATTTAATTGAATGGGCGTGACCATTTCTTACTTGCGTATAGAATGACCTAGTGGCTTGGATACCAGAAGTTCGTTTGGAATACATATATAATGAATGATTTAAATGATTGAAATCACATGTTCATGTGTATACAAACGCGTGTTTTTAGTCCGATGAGTTGAATTTATTGTTACAACTATAGTGCACTATCTAAATGATTGAAATCACAAGTTCGTATCAATGCATGTGCGATTTAAGTGATTCAAATGACCATACATACTTAATTGAATGTGCCTAACTTGTTGTTACATCCATATTGCTAGATTAAGTGAATTCAAATCACAAGTTTGTGTGAAAATAAATGAGATTTGAGTGATTCATTTGGTGTCTTTTAATTAACCTAATGTGTTTCACTCGTTATGACATCTATGATCAACGATTTAAACGATAAAAACTCACAAGTTTATATGGATGTAGAGGAGACCTATGGATTAGTTTAGTTTGACCCCTTGTAGTTTGTTCAATAAGTTGAACATGTTGTTACATCTCATTCATTTGTATCCATATGCACACTAAATCACTCGTCTCAATACAAGTGAGATTTGAGTGATTAATTTGATCACGCATACTTAATTGAATGTGCTTAACTTGTTGTTACGTCTATATTAAACGATTTAGTATATTGCAATCATAGGTTTGTATGGAAATGAATGAGATTTGAGTGATTCATTTCGTGTCTTGTAGGTAACCTAATATGTTTCACTTGTTATTACATATATTTGATCACATATATTTAATTGAGAGATTAAATGATTTATTTTCACTTGTTATTACATATATTTGATGAATATATTTAATTGAGTGTGCGTAGCCATTTGTTACATATGTATAGAATCACTTAGTGGATTGAAATAAGAAGTTCGTTTGGAAATGAATGAGTCAGGTCATTAAGTTGGTCCCTTACAGTTAATCTAGTGTATTTCACTTGTTATTACATCTATAATGAATGATTTAAATGATTGAAATCGCAAGTTCATATGGATACAAATGAGATCTATGCATTACTTTGAATGCGTGTAATTAGTCCGATGAGTTGAATTTGTTGTTACATCTATAGTGATCGATCTAAAGGATTGAAATCACGCGTTCATACCAATACAAGTGAGATTTAAATGATTCATATGATCATGCATGCTTAATTGAATGTGTTTAACTTGTTGTTACATCTATATTAAATGATTTAGTAGATCGAAATCACAAGTTTGTATGAAAATGAATGAGATTCGAGTGATACATTTGGTGTCTTCTGGTTTACCTAATGTGTTTCACTAGCTACTACATTTATAATGATTCTTAATACGGATGTCCTTAACAAGTGATTCATTTGGGGTCATATAGTTAACCTAACGTGTTTCACATGTTATTACATCCATGATCAATGATTTAAATAATTAAAACTCACAAGTTTATATGGATATAAAGGAGACCTATGCACAAGTTCACATCAATACGAGTGGGATTTAAGTGATTCAATTTATCACGCATATTTAATTGAATGTACTTAACTTGTTGTTACGATTATATTAAATGATTTAGTAAATTCAAATCATAGGTTTATATGAAAATGAATGGGATTCTAGTGATTCATTTGGTGTCTTAAAAGTAACTTAATGTGTTTCACTTGTTATTACACACATTTGATTACTTATGTTTAATCGAGAGATTATGTGATTCATTTTTACTTGTTATTACATACATTTGATAACTTATGTTTAATTGAATGTGCGTAACCATTTGTTATATACGTATAAAATGACTTAGTGGCTTGAAAAAAGAAGTCCGTTTGGAAATGAATGAGAGTCAAGTCACCATATTGGTCCCTTATAGTTAATATAATGTATTTCACTTGTTATTACATCAATAATGAATGATTTAAATGGTTGAAATCACAAGTTTATATGTATACAAAAGGTTGAAGTCACTATATTTGTACACGTGTAGTTAGTCCGATGAGTTGAATTTGTTATTACATCTATAGAGAACGTTCTAAAGGATTGAAATCACATGTTCGTACGAATACAGGTGAGATTTAAGTGATTCATATAATCATGCATACTTAATTGAATGTGTTTAACTTGTTGTTACGTCTATAATAAATGATTTAGTAAATTGAAATCACAAGTTTGTATGAAAATGAATGTGATTCGAGTGATTCATTAGGTGTCTTATAGTTAACCTAACGTGTTTCACATGTTATTACATCCATGATCAATGATTTAAATAATTTAAACTCACAAGTTTATATGGATATAAAGGAGACCTGTGCACAAGTTCACATCAATACGAGTGGGATTTAAGTGATTCAATTGATCACGCATATTTAATTGAATGTACTTAACTTGTTGTTACGATTATATTAAATGATTTAGTAAATTCAAATCATAGGTTTATATGAAAATGAATGGGATTCTAGTGATTCATTTGGTGTCTTAAAAGTAACTTAATGTGTTTCACTTGTTATTACACACATTTGATTACTTATGTTTAATCGAGAGATTATGTGATTCATTTTTACTTGTTATTACATACATTTGATAACTTATGTTTAATTGAATGTGCGTAACCATTTGTTATATACGTATAAAATGACTTAGTGGCTTGAAAAAAGAAGTCCGTTTGAAAATGAATGAGAGTCAAGTCACCATATTGGTCCCTTATAGTTAATCTAATGTATTTCACTTGTTATTACATCAATAATGAATGATTTAAATGGTTGAAATCACAAGTTTATATGTATACAAAAGGTTGAAGTCACTATATTTGTACACGTGTAGTTAGTCCGATGAGTTGAATTTGTTATTACATCTATAGAGAACGTTCTAAAGGATTGAAATCACATGTTCGTACGAATACAGGTGAGATTTAAGTGATTCATATAATCATGCATACTTAATTGAATGTGTTTAACTTGTTGTTACGTCTATAATAAATGATTTAGTAAATTGAAATCACAAGTTTGTATGAAAATGAATGTGATTCGAGTGATTCATTAGGTGTCTTATAGTTAACCTAACGTGTTTCACATGTTATTACATCCATGATCAATGATTTAAATAATTTAAACTCACAAGTTTATATGGATATAAAGGAGACCTATGCACAAGTTCACATCAATACGAGTGGGATTTAAGTGATTCAATTGATCACGCATATTTAATTGAATGTACTTAACTTGTTGTTACGATTATATTAAATGATTTAGTAAATTCAAATCATAGGTTTATATGAAAATGAATGGGATTCTAGTGATTCATTTGGTGTCTTAAAAGTAACTTAATGTGTTTCACTTGTTATTACACACATTTGATTACTTATGTTTAATCGAGAGATTATGTGATTCATTTTTACTTGTTATTACATACATTTGATAACTTATGTTTAATTGAATGTGCGTAACCATTTGTTATATACGTATAAAATGACTTAGTGGCTTGAAAAAAGAAGTCCGTTTGGAAATGAATGAGAGTCAAGTCACTATATTGGTCCCTTATAGTTAATCTAATGTATTTCACTTGTTATTACATCAATAATGAATGATTTAAATGGTTGAAATCACAAGTTTATATGTATACAAAAGGTTGAAGTCACTATATTTGTACACGTGTAGTTAGTCCGATGAGTTGAATTTGTTATTACATCTATAGAGAACGTTCTAAAGGATTGAAATCACATGTTCGTACGAATACAGGTGAGATTTAAGTGATTCATATAATCATGCATACTTAATTGAATGTGTTTAACTTGTTGTTACGTCTATAATAAATGATTTAGTAAATTGAAATCACAAGTTTGTACGAAAATGAATGAGATTCGAGTGATTCATTTGGTGTCTTGTAGTTAACCTATTGTGTTTCACTTGTTATTACATCTTTGATCAATGATTTAAATGATTAAAACTTACAAGTTTGTATGGATATAAAGGAGACCTATGCATTAGTTTGATCCCTTGTAGTTATTTCAATAAGTTGAACTAGTTCTTACATCTATGGTGATCGATGTGAGGAATTGAAATCACAAGTTCGTATCAATACGAGTCGGATTTAAGTGATTCATTTTATCACACATACGTAATTGAATGTGCTTAACTTGTTGGTACGTCTATATTAAATGATTTAGTAGATTAAAATCATTGGTTTGTATGAAAATGAATGATATTGGAGTGATTCATTTGGAGTCTTGTAAGTAACCTAATGTGTTTCACTTGTTATTCTATATATTCGATCACTTATATTTAATTGAGAGATTAAGTGATTCATTTTCACTTGTTATTACATATAATTGATCACTTGTATTTAATTGAATGGGCGTGACCATTTCCTACTTGCGTATAGAATGACCTAGTGGCTTTGATACCAGAAGTTCGTTTGGAATACATATATAATGAATGATTTAAATGTTTGAAATCACATGTTCATGTGGATACAAACGCGTGTATTTAGTCCGATGAGTTGAATTTATTGTTACAATTATAGTGCATGATCTAAATGATTGAAATCACAAGTTCGTATCAATGCGTGTAATTAGTCCGATGAGTTGAATTTGTTGTTACATCTATAGTGAACGATCTAAAGGATTGAAATCATGCGTTCGTACCAATACAAGTGAGATTTAAATGATTCATATGATCATGCATGCTTAATTGAATGTGTTTAACTTGTAGTTACATTTATATTAAATGATTTAGTAGATCGAAATCACAAGTTTGTATGAAAATGAATGAGATTCGAGTGATTCATTGGGTGTCTTATGGTTTACCTAATGTGTTTCACTAGTTGTAACATTTATAATGATTCTTAATACGGATGTCCTTAACAAGTGATTCATTTGGTGTCATATAGTTAACCTAATGTGTTTCACTTGTAGTTTAATTGAATGTGCTTAACAAGTGAATTAGGTTATCAATAGGGCACCAAATAAATCACTCAAATCTCATTCATTTTCATGCAAGCCTGTGATTTCAATCTACTAAATCATTTAACATGGATATAACAATAAGTCAAGTACATTCAATAAAGTATGCGTGATCATATGAATCACTTAAATCTAACTCGTATTGGTATGACTGTAGTGCATGATCTAAAGGATTGAAATTACAAGTTTGTATCAATATAAGTGCGATTTAAGTGATTCAAATGATCACATATACTTAATTGAATGGGCTTAACTTATTGTTACATACATGTTGCTTGATTAAGTGAACTGAAATCACAAGTTTGTATGAAAATGAATGTGATTCGAGTGATTCATTTAGTGTCTTATAGTTAACCTAACGTGTTTCACATGTTATTACATCCATGATCAATGATTTAAATAATTAAAACTCACAAGTTTATATGGATATAAAGGAGACCTATGCATTAGTTTGATCCTTTCTAGTTTGTACGATAAGTTGAACATGTTGTGATCGATGCACAAGTTCATATCAATACGAGTGGGATTTAAGTGATTCAATTGATCACGCATATTTAATTGAATGTACTTAACTTGTTGTTACGTATATATTAAATGATTTAGTAAATTCAAATCATAGGTTTATATGAAAATGAATGAGATTCGAGTGATTCATTTGGTGTCTTACAGGTAACTTAATGTGTTTCACTTGTTATTACATACATTTGATCACTTATATTTAATCGAGAGATTATGTGATTCATTTTTACTTGTTATTACATACATTTGATAACTTATATTTAATTGAATGTGCGTAACCATTTTTTATATACGTATAAAATGACTTAGTGGCTTGAACAAAGAAGCCCGTTTGGAAATGAATGAGAGTCAAGTCACTATATTGGTCCCTTATAGTTCATCTAATGTATTTCACTTGTTATTACATCTATAATGAATGATTTAAATGGTTGAAATCACAAGTTTATATGAATACAAAAGGTTGAAGTCACTATATTTATACACGTGTTGTTAGTCCGATGAGTTGAATTTGTTATTACATCTATAGGGAACGTTCTAAAGGATTGAAATCACATGTTTGTACGAATACAAGTGAGATTTAAGTGATTCATATAATCATGCATACTTAATTGAATGTGTTTAAGTTGTTGTTCCGTTTATAATAAATGATTTGGTAGATTGAAATCACAAGTTTGTGCGAAAATAAATGAGATTCGAGTGATTCATTTGGTGTCTTGTAGTTAACCTATTGTCTTTCACTTGTTATTACATCTTTGATCAATGATTTAAATGATTAAAACTTACAAGTTTGTATGGATATAAAGGAGACCTATGCATTAGTTTGATCCCTTGTAGTTAGTTCAATAAGTTGAACTAGTTCTTACATCTATGGTGATCGATGTGAGGAATTGAAATCACAAGTTCGTATCAATACGAGTGGGATTTAAGTGATTCATTTTATCACACATACGTAATTGAATGTGCTTAACTTGTTGGTACGTTTATATTAAATGATTTAGTAGATTAAAATCATAGGTTTGTATGAAAATGAATGATATTGGAGTGATTCATTCGGAGTCTTGTAAGTAACCTAATGTGTTTCACTTGTTATTCTATATATTCGATCACTTATATTTAATTGAGAGATTAAGTGATTCATTTTCACTTGTTATTACATATAATTGATCACTTGTATTTAATTGAATGTGCGTGACCATTTCTTACTTACGTATAGAATGACCTAGTGGCTTTGATACCAGAAGTTCGTTTGGAATACATATACAATGAATGATTTCAATGATTGAAATCACATGTTCATGTGGATACAAACGCGTGTAGTTAGTCCGATGAGTTGAATTTATTGTTACAACTATAGTGCACGATCTAAATGATTGAAATCACAAGTTCGTATCAATACAAGTGCAATTTAAGTGATTCAAATGATCACACATACTTAACTGAATGTGCATAACTTGTTGTTACATCCATATTGTTTTGTGTGAAAATAAATGAGATTTGAGTGATTCATTTGGTGTCTTATAATTAACCTAATGTGTTTCACTCGTTATGACATCTATGATCAACGATTTAAACGATAAAAACTCACAAGTTTATATGGATGTAGAGGAGACCTATGGATTAGTTTAGTTTGATCCCTTGTAGTTTGTTCAATAAGTTGAACATGTTGTTACATCTCATTCATTTGTATCCATATGCACACTAAATCACTCGTCTCAATACGAGTGAGATTTAAGTGATTAATTTGATCACGCATACTTAATTGAATGTGCTTAACTTGTTGTTACGTCTATATTAAATGATTTAGTATATTGAAATCATAGGTTTGTATGGAAATGAATGAGATTTGAGTGATTGATTTGGTGTCTTGTAGGTAACCTAATATGTTTCACTTGTTATTACATATATTTGATCACATATATTTAATCGAGAGATTAAATGATTGATTTTCACTTGTTATTACATATATTTGATCAATATATTTAATTGAGTGTGCGTAGCCATTTGTTACATATGTATAGAAAGACTTAGTGGCTTGAAATAAGAAGTTCGTTTGTAAATGAATGAGAGTCAGGTCATTAAGTTGGTCCCTTATAGTTAATCTAGTGTATTTCACTTGTTATTACATCTATAATGAATGATTTAAACGATTGAAATCGTAAGTTCATATGGATACAAATGGGATCTATGCATTACTTTGAATGCGTGTAATTAGTCCGATGAGTAAAATTTGTTGTTACATCTATAGTGAACGATCTAAAGGATTGAAATTACGCGTTCGTACCAATACAAGTGAGATTTAATTGATTCATATGATCATGCATGCTTAATTGAATGTGTTTAACTTGTTGTTACATCTATATTAAATGATTTAGTAGATCGAAATCACATGTTTGAATGAAAATGAATGAGATTCGAGTGATTCATTTGGTGTCTTATGGTTTACCTAATGTGTTTCACAAGTTGTTACATTTATAATGATTCTTAATACGGATGTCCTTAACAAGTGATTCTTTTGGTGTCATATAGTTAACCTAACGTGTTTCACTTGTAATTTAATTGAATGTGCTTAACAAGTGAATTAGGTTATCAATAGGGCACCAAATGAATCACTCAAATCTCATTCATTTTCATGCAAGCCTGTGATTTCAATCTACTAAATCATTTAACATGGATATAACAATAAGTCAAGTACATTCAATAAAGTATGCGTGATCATATAAATCACTTAAATCTAACTCGTATTGGTACGACTATAGTGCACGATCTAAAGGATTGAAATTATAAGTTCGTATCAATACAAGTGCGATTTAAGTGATTCAAAAGATCACACATACTTAATTGAATGTCCTTAACTTATTGTTACATCCATGTTGCTTGATTAAGTGAATTGAAATCACAAGTTTGTATGAAAATGAATGTCATTCGAGTGATTCATTTGGTGTCTTATAGTTAACCTAATGTGTTTCACATGTTATTACATCCATGATCAATGATTTAAATAATTAAAACTCACAAGTTTATATGGATATAAAGGAGACCTATGCATTAGTTTGATCCTTTCTAGTTTGTGCGATAAGTTGAACATGTTGTTACATCTATAGTGATCGATGCACAAGTTCACATCAATACGAGTGGGATTTAAGTGATTCAATTGATCACGCATATTTAATTGAATGAACTTAACTTGTTGTTACGTTTATATTAAAGGATTTAGTAAATTCAAATCATAGGTTTATATGAAAATAAATGGGATTCGAGTGATTCATGGTGTCTTACAGGTAACTTAATGTATTTCACTTGTTACATACGTATAGAATGACTTAGTGGCTTGAAAAAAGAAGTCCGTTTAGAAATGAATGAGAGTCAAGTCACTATATTGGTCCCTTTTAGTTAATCTAACGTATTTCACTTGTTATTACATCTATAATGAATGATTTAAATGTTTGAAATCACAAGTTTATATGGATACAAATGGTTGAAGTCACTATATTTGTACACGTGTAGTTAGTCCGATGAGTTGAATTTGTTGTTACATCTATAGGGAACGTTCTAAAGGATTGAAATCACATGTTCGTACGAATACAAGTGAGATTTAAGTGATTCATATAATCATGCATACTTAATTGAATGTGTTTAACTTGTTGTTACGTCTATAATAAATGATTTAGTAGATTGAAATCACAAGTTTGTGCGAAAATGAATGAGATTCGAGTGATTCATTTGGTGTCTTGTAGTTAACCTATTGTGTTTCACTTGTTATTACATCTTTGATCAATGATTTAAGTGATTAAAACTTACAAGTTTGTATGGATATAAAGGAGACCTATGCATTAGTTTGATCCCTTGTAGTTAGTTCAATAAGTTGAACTAGTTCTTACATCTATGGTGATCGATGTAAGGAATTGAAATCACAAGTTCGTATCATACGAGTGGGATTTAAGTGATTCATTTTATCACACATACGTAATTGAATGTGCTTAACTTGTTGTTACGTCTATATTAAATGATTTGTATATTAAAATCATAGGTTTGTATGAAAATGAATGATATTGGAGTGATTCATTTGGTGTCTTGTAAGTAACCTAATGTGTTTCACTTGTTATTACATATATTTGATCACTTATATTTAATTGAGAGATTAAGTGATTCATTTTCACTTGTTATTACATATAATTGATACTTGTATTTAATTGAATGTGCGTGACCATTTCTTACTTACGTATAGAATGACTAGTGGCTTTGATACAGAAGTTCGTTTGGAATACATATATAATGAATGATTTAAATGATTGAAATCACATGTTCATGTGGATACAAACGCGTGTAGTTAGTCCGATGAGTTGAATTTATTGTTACAACTATAGTGCACGATCTAAATGATTGAATCACAAGTTCGTATCAATACAAGTGCGATTTAAGTGATTCAAATGATCACACATACTTAATTGAATGTGCTTAACTTGTTGTTACATCATATGCTAGATTAAGTGAATTCAAATCACAAGTTTGTGTGAAAATAAATGAGATTTGAGTGATTCATTTGGTGTCTTATAATTAACCTAATGTGTTTCACTCGTTATGAATCTATGATCAACGATTTAAACGATAAAAACTCACAAGTTTATATGGATGTAAAGGAGACCTATGGATTAGTTTAGTTTGATCCCTTGTAGTTTGTTCAATAAGTTGAACATGTTGTTACATCTCATTCATTTGTATCCATACGCACACTAAATCACTCGTCTCGATACGAGTGAGATTTAAGTGATTCATTTGATCACGCATACTTAATTGAATGTGCTTAACTTGTTGTTACGTCTATATTAAATGATTTAGTATATTGAAATCATAGGTTTGTATGGAAATGAATGAGATTTGAGTGATTCATTTGGTGTCTTGTAGGTAACCTAATATGTTTCACTTGTTATTACATATATTTGATCACATATATTTAATTGAGAGATTAAATGATTCATTTTCACTTGTTATTACATATATTTGATCAATATATTTAATTGAGTGTGCGTAGCCATTTGTTACATACGTATAGAATGACTTAGTGGCTTGAAATAAGAAGTTCGTTTGGAAATGAATGAGAGTCAGGTCATTAAGTTGGTCCCTTACAGTTAATCTAGTGTATTTCACTTGTTATTACATCTATAATGAATGATTTAAATGATTGAAATCGCAAGTTCATATGGATACAAATGGGATCTATGCATTACTTTGAATGCGTGTAATTAGTCCGATGAGTTGATTTGTTGTTACATCTATAGTGAACGATCTAAAGGATTGAAATCAGCGTTCGTACCAATACAAGTGAGATTTAAATGATTCATATGATCATGCATGCTTAATTGAATGTGTTTAACTTGTTGTTACATCTATATTAAATGATTTAGTAGATCGAAATCACAAGTTTGTATGAAAATGAATGAGATTCGAGTGATTCATTGGTGTCTTATGGTTTACCTAATGTGTTTCACTAGTTGTTACATTTATAATGATTCTTAATACGGATGTCCTTAACAAGTGATTCATTTGGTGTCATATAGTTAACCTAATGTGTTTCATTGTAATTTAATTGAATGTGCTTAACAAGTGAATTAGGTTAACAATAGGCACCAAATGAATCACTCAAATCTCATTCATTTTCATGCAAGCCTGTGATTTCAATCTACTAAATCATTTAACATGGATATAACAATAAGTCAAGTACATTCAATAAAGTATGGTGATCATATGAATCACTTAAATCTGACTCGTATTGGTACGACTATAGTGCACGATCTAAAGGATGAAATTACAAGTTCGTATCAATACAAGTGCGATTAAGTGATTCAAATGATCACACATACTTAATTGAATGTGCTTAACTTATTGTTACATCCATGTTGCTTGATTAAGTGAACTGAAATCACCAGTTTGTATGAAAATGAATGTGATTCGAGTGATTCATTTGGTGTCTTATAGTTAACCTAACGTGTTTCACATGTTATTACATCCATGATCAATGATTTAAATAATTAAACTCACAAGTTTATATGGATATAAAGGAGACCTATGCATTAGTTTGATCCTTTCTAGTTTGTACGATAAGTTGAACATGTTGTTACATCTATAGTGATCGATGCACAAGTTCACATCAATACGAGTGGGATTTAAGTGATTCAATTGATCACGCATATTTAATTGAATGTACTTAACTTGTTGTTACGTTTATATTAAATGATTTAGTAAATTCAAATCATAGGTTTATATGAAAATGAATGGGATTCGAGTGATTCATTTGGTGTCTTACAGGTAACTTAATGTGTTTCACTTGTTATTACATACATTTGATCACTTATGTTAATCGAAGATTATGTGATTCATTTTTACTTGTTATTACATACATTTGATAACTTATATTTAATTGAATGTGCGTAACCATTTGTTATATACGTATAAATGACTTAGTGGCTTGAAAAAAGAAGTCCGTTTGGAAATGAATGAGAGTCAAGTCACTATATTGGTCCCTTATAGTTAATCTAATGTATTTCACTTGTTATTACATCTATAATGAATGATTTAAATGGTTGAAATCACAAGTTTATATGGATACAAAGGTTGAAGTCATATATTTGTACACGTGTAGTTAGTCCGATGAGTTGAATTTGTTATTACATCTATAGAGAACGTTCTAAAGGATTGAAATCACATGTTCGTACGAATACAAGTTAGATTTAAGTGATTCATATAATCATGCATACTTAATTGAATGTGTTTAAGTTGTTGTTACGTCTATAATAAATGATTTAGTAGATTGAAATCACAAGTTTGTGCGAAAATAATGAGATTCGAGTGATTCATTTGTGTCTTGTAGTTAACCTATTGTGTTTCACTTGTTATTACATCTTTGATCAATGATTTAAATGATTAAAACTTACAAGTTGTATGGATATAAAGGAGACCTATGCATTAGTTTGATCCCTTGTATTAGTTCAATAAGTTGAACTAATTCTTACATCTATGGTGATCGATGTGAGGAATTGAAATCACAAGTTCGTATCAATACGAGTGGGATTTAAGTGATTCATTTTATCACACATACGTAATTGAATGTGCTTAACTTGTTGTTACGTCTATATTAAATGATTTAGTAATTAAAATCATAGGTTTGTATGAAAATGAATGATATTGGAGTGATTCATTTGGTGTCTTGTAAGTAACCTAATGTGTTTCACTTGTTATTACATATATTTGATCACTTATATTTAATTGAGAGATTAAGTGATTCATTTTCACTTGTTATTACATATAATTGATCACTTGTATTTAATTGAATGGCGTGACCATTTCTTACTTACGTATAGAATGACCTAGTGGCTTTGATACCAGAAGTTCGTTTGGAATATATATAATGATGATTATAAATGATTGAAAGCACATGTTCATGTGGATACAAACGCGTGTATTAGTCCGATGAGTTGAATTTATTGTTACAACTACAGTGCAGATCTAAATGATTGAAATCACAAGTTCGTCATGCGTGTAATTAGTCCGATGAGTTGAATTTGTTGTTACATCCATAGTGAACGATCTAAAGATTGAAATCACGTTCGTACAATACAAGTGAGATTTAAATGATTCAATATGATCACATCTTAATTGAATGTGCTTAACTTGTTGTTACATCTATATTAAATGATTTAGTGATCAAATCACAAGTTGTATGAAAATGAATGAGATTTGAGTGATTCATTTGGTGTC
>NW_022204872.1:0-30337 GCF_008831285.2 Nymphaea colorata | reverse complement strand
CCCAACCCCAACCCAACCCCAACCCCAACCCCAACCCCAACCCCAACCCCAACCCCAACCCCAACCCCAACCCCAACCCCAACCCCAACCCCAATAGCCACTTGATGATCTTCGACTAAATATGAGAATACAAATTTGTTATTTCCTGATAGGTAGCAGAAGGCGGTTCCATTTTATAAAAGATTTAATTTACCAAAGAAATATAATCAAAATGTAAAAGGATCTCAAATTCCCCAACTAGACTCACATCGAAAGACAGCAACGCACATAGAGATGTGAGGCTATTATGAAGCAGAGAGTAGAGCAATATCAACCACAAAACAACAAAAGCTTCTTATTGTGTGCAATGCAGTTGTATTACCAAAACAAAGCTTACAACCGGCTTGGTATCTCATCATTCAACAACCACTCAGTGATTTCTGCCTAAGATAAAGATCGTCTTAGATTAACCAAATCTTTCAGGAAGTTAGAGATAAGAAATCCTTCCAACCTTTGCTAAACTAATTGAAAGATAAATCTATCTCAAGAGGAGTTGCGGCCATCCTAGGCATGGCCATCGGAGACGCTCTTGGCGCTTGCACAGAGTTCATGAAATTTAGGAAATAGGGCTATGGAATAATCAAAACCAGTTTTAATGACATCCATGTTGCCATTCTTCAGAACCAGCTCTAGAGCCGCCATGGAAAGGTAGGAGTGTGGACTGATGATGCCTCGATGGGTCTATGCCTGGCTGATAGCATTCTGCTTAACAAGTATGAGTTCAATCCAAAGAATATTCGACACACCTTCATAGCTTGGCTTCATCATGGGCTTAATAATGGAGGAAGAGCTCGTTCAATTGGGCTTGGAGGAAACATTTCGATTTCTATGGATTAATTTTTAGATAGCCAAGAAGACTACACAGAAGAAGGTGACCGATTCAACAATGGAAATGGCTCATTAATGAGACTGGCTCCAGTGCCTATCGCCTACAGTAACCACCCTTAGAAGGGTATACTGTATTCAGGCCTTCAAAGCCTTACAACCCATAACGGACTTGAAGCCTTATAATGCTGCAGACTAATGGCAGCAATCATAATTGGACTTGTCAACCGTAAAGAATAAATAGATGGAAAGCAGCTGCTTATTGAGATATGCGATAAGTTCCAGACAAACAATAAGAGCGTTGAGTGTTTAGCCAGAGGGTTAATGTAACCTCAAGAGCATTTCGAGATTTTGGCTCAAAACAAGAAGTTCAAAAAATTCAACAAAAGTACCAACGATCGTAACTGGAACTGGAGAGACCCAACCCACACCTACTCTCCATGCAGGTTCAAGCAACAGCCTGGCTACATTGGCTCATACTGCATGGACGCGCTCGCCATGGCCCTCCATACCGTATACTTTTCGAATTCCTTTTTGGAAGTTGTGACCAAAAACGCAGATATGGGAGGAGACTGTGATACAGTTGGCTCAATTGCTGGGCAAATCGCAGGAGCAATTTACGGTGTGGAGTAAAACATGCTGGAACTCTACTCTGAAATGGAAGATTATACCAACAAACGATATGAAGTGTTCCTAAAGGCTTATAAATTGGCAGCGAAGAAAGAAATTGATTGATTCATCTAATTTGCTCAAAAGTATGTATAATGATGCATCCTTAGCTCTTTGATAATTTTTATTATCTGCCTTTCCAGGATGGACAGCTGTGATGGCCTCTACGAAAAATAGATTGACTTCAAGGACAGAGGATTCAAGATATTCAACTTCAAAAATGTGCAGGAATACCCCTTTAACTGCATTGGAGCCCTCTACTTCCAAAACAGATTTGGGGAGACAGGCATCGGCACTGGATTTCTGATAGGACCTGATATCGTACTCACCACAGCCCACAATGTCTACTCGAGAGATGCTGGGGAGCACCAAAATATGAGATTTTACCTCGGAGTGTCTGGAGATTTCGAAGAGGGTAGTGTATTTAAGATTGTTAACTTTCGCATTCCCAGCGAATATGCAGACTGCTAAGAGCAACAAAGGCATCATTACGACTATGCGCTTCTTAAGCTTGAACGCTAAGCTGACAAAGGAAGCATGATTGAGCTTGGACTCAACTACTCGGAGCAAAGTGAAGAGATAGGCATTTCTGGGTATCGTAGAGATGCCCACAGCTAAAACTCAGCCATCCAGTTCGGCCTCTGGAAAAAGGAAGCAGTTTCCATAATCAATTCTCCGATTCTCAGTCACAAACTGTCTACATTCTAAGGAAATAGTGGCAGTCCTATTTTAGTCCAAAGACAAAATAAAATAGTCGCAGTAGCGATCCACACAGGTGCAAATGGTAACTTGAATGAGGCGAGGGTTATCACTAACGACCTTGTGTTGAATCTGCTAGGTGGGAGCGCGAAATGGCTTATTTCAAGACCTAAATCTCAATTAACCAGATGGAGGGCAAGAACTAAATATCTCCCATTTAGCAGCATGCATTGATCAATCAATTCCAAGTTAAAGTTACACTCACAGATTCTAAAAGAACTGATCACAATTTTAGAGGCAAAGTGCCCTTGGACAGGTAGTAACTATATAATTTAGAACCCGATTAACTTAGGAAAAAACCGGATCATAGAATGCCTCAATAGTCAACAGATTCTAAAGCAAATCTATTTTGAATGTAAAGATTTATTAATGCAGCTGAAGTCGGTGATTATCTTTAATGACGTTTGCCTGAATATTGAAAAATAGTAAGTTTCCAGCTTTATGGAAAAGACCATATAATACTCATCCTAAGCCTACATCAAAGATCTAATTCAATTTATTGTGAAATCGGCATCCAACTAACTGATAAAGAACTACAAGTATTGCAAGATATAGGGTCCTCCTCGTTTGTGGCTTGTGAGAAGAGGAGTATCGATCAGCCAATTGTTTACCCAAATAAAGAACAACTGTAAAGCCAATCCCACATTTGACTATAAGCTTTATATGGATGGAGTACTACTCAAATAGGACAAGAAACTGAAGGACTATAATATTGATAATTACTCCTTAATTGCCGTGGAGTATAAAGAGCAGAAAAAATCGTGGATATTTTTCAATTAGACTTAAAGCTTGAAAGGTAGTTGCACGTACTGTCGAACATCTACTAATTTAGGAGTGGTCTGTGACTGCAAGGCTGTAGTCTATTGTTCTGAAAAGTGTCTAAAATCTGATTAATATGCCCACAAAAAGCGTTGTACAAATTCTTCATGATCTTTTCCGCAGATGATTGAGATAATTCATTTTATAAAAAGATACCCATGTTTATTGAATAAAATGCGTAGCATTCTTGATAAGATCTTAAAAATCAGAATTAGTTATTTTTGATTAAACTCAAAAATACTTTTCCCTTACTCGCATATGAATTTCGGTGATATTCCGGTGCATGATATTTACAAGCTCTTCTACCATATTCTTATAGTCGATCATATAGCGAGTGCCATATAGCTCTTTGATGTACTTATGGTCAGCGAGGCCAGAAATCACTTCATTCTTCTGGTAGAATCCCTATTTTACAGTCATTGATTGCGCACTCTTCATATTGAATCTTGTTGTCTTCCAGTTACCGATAGTATAGACGCCGTCAGCTTTCTACAAGTAGTTGTCTTGGATGTCGATGAATAACTCGTAGAGAATGGTGCTATCAGTCTGATGTTTTTATAGATGATTTCGGTATTGCTGGTGTAGTTGATAAAGATGGGGACTTTGCTTGGCTGGAGTAGGATGTTGAAAGCAGATCTTGATGAAGACCAATGATAGGATGGCAGACGATTCAAATGCTTATCAGCGCTGACATACCCATAAGCTTGCGAAATGCACAGCAAGCCAAGTTCCTCCGCAGTAAACATCTGGTAGCTGCATGCGTAGCTGCCATGCTTGCACAAATAGTACAATAGCTATGAGAAAAACTCGCGGTTTGTCATCGTCCTCACGCACTTGTCCACACAGTCCAGCTCCATCTCGATCAGCTTCTTGAGACTTTTCTGTTTCTCGCGCTTCAGCTCAGCGCCATCCCTCTCATGGATCGAATAATCAAAACTGTTCTGGGATATAAGGGCTAGAAAAAATGGCTGGGAGTGCTCTATAAAGTAGTTTTTGAGGTTGAGCAGTTTTTGCTTGACCTTATCTCTGACGAAGCTCTAGAAGTAGCCCTGTCTGTTTCTTCTCATCCTCTCATTGTATTTCCTCAGGTAGATTATAAATAAAACCACATGGACAGCTTTTCTAAATCTGCGCCACCCGTCATATCGAAACCTCTGAGGACTGAAGATAAACCGACGTTTGGTGTATATCTTTCCTGGAGTCGTCGGCGTTTTGGTAATTTAGTACAAATACTTATTTGTCTTGCGACTCGACCTTCCGATTCTGATACTATCGATTATGGGCAATTCTTCAGAGATGTTCTGAAACATCGGTTTCAATTTTTCTACTTTTTTTGGTTTTATCTTGTAGAGCTTGATTTTTTTGCAAGTGGACTTGAATATGTCAGGGTTGTGCCACACTGCCGTGCCCTATCGCTCATCCATATAGCTCTACTATGTCTTTATCCTCTGCACTCTCATGTCCTAATCATCACTGATTTGGTATGGCGTTGTATAATTGATTTCGTGCTTTGATTTTTGAAGATGCTTTTTGAGATTGCGCTTGTAGTCCAGCTCTTACTATAACTATGAGATCTCCCTATCGATGGGGCTCAGTTGGTGAGGTATACTCTCGATTCCTGTCGTACTAAATGATTGGATAAAGAGGTGGCTTTGCTGCTTAATGGCGTGATTAACCTATATCCTATCTTATTGGAGTCAAGCGTGGGCTGCGGAGAATTATATATCTATCTTTCAGCCCGCCCGTTAGCCATCTTACTCTCAGATTGCAGTCGGTGTATCCTGAAGCGAGGTTAGTAGCCGCGCGATCTGGTCAGCATCGTCCTGAACAATAAATTTCATTATACATTTTATTTGCACCATACAAACAACTTACACCGAAAATACAAAAACCATCGATTTTGGTTGCGGTACTTAAATCGAGGTATAAAGTTAAAAGGTATCAATCGGTTATAATACTAATTATGTTCAAACTCATATCCAAGACTCAATACTCCAAGGAATGTACTGCCTCTGTTACTCAGCAATATTGAAACTGGACAAATTCTACAGGTTGATGCTTAATTACGACGGCTCTATTTCCCGGCTTATCTAGAACCTATCTGGAGAATCCTTGATCGTGGATCCTTTTCATCACTAGACCTTCAAAGCTGGATCTGTGAAAGATATCCTCGGAGACAGTTTGGGCATAAAGGGACCGACAATCGAGGTCAGGTGTGCAGCTCTTAGCACCAAAAAGCTAAATTTGCTTGTGCTTGCCAAATCATAGTAATACGGGTGTGACTTAGTTGGTCGACAGCAGCCTACAGTTCCATAATGGCTAATAACCCCGAAGAGGCCATCGGCTTCAATATGATCGCCCAGAAAGTGGAGCAATTTAGAGCAGTCAACTGGATGGGAGAGGCCATTGTAAGATTGTAGGACAAATATGACATGCCTGGCCTCGCCAGAAGCTATTCCGTCAAATCGGGAAACGAAACCATTTGCGAAATCGAGTAGTACTTCACCCCGCAGTTCAATAAGCTCTTCTACCCATCATGATATATAGACATATGAATATATTAGACTTAGAGATCAATCCAGGTTGGTTTCCTCGATCAAAAAGGACCGCTTCTTGCCCAACTTCCTCCCCTCTAGGGTATCTAGGTTCACTGTGCAGCTCTGGTTCCTTTTGGTGCGGCAGTTATGCGTAATCCTGCGCAAAGGCGTACCCACTGTGAGGTGACTGTGGATGGTCTTAGATATAGTGGACCTCTATGAATCATTTTATCCTAGCAGCACGCCATACTTTTTCATAGATTTCTTCCTTTATTTGGCGATATACTTAAACACTCTCTTTTATTCAGTGGTCAAAGGGCGTTGCTGGTCGCAAGTAGCTTGGAAATTGGTTTTAAATGTATTCCTAAACACTTTGAGAGCCATCGGGGGAATGCTTTCCTCAATTCTATTGACAAAGTGCATCTCAAAGACTCCCTTTTGCGTATCGGTGAGCTGCGAAGCGATCGAGGGGTTTTAATTCTACTGATTCTCCTTGGGGAACTTGTCCCATTTGAGCTCGTCTCTTTCCAAATAGCTGATCTGCCTCTTGAGATCATCGATGTTCGATGCATTTGATGCCCGCTTGTTCTGCGTAGAGGAGGCAAGGCTCCTACGGTTGACTATGTCGATGCAGCAGTGCTCCCGCTGGGCCTGCTTCAGTTTTAGCGCCAGGGACTGTTTAGTAAAGTAGCTGCGATTGGTTGCCTTAGTGAGGGCAGAGTTTATCATGTCGAACAGGTTTGGGTTCTTCTACTAGAGGATGCGCGTATCATATGCACGAGAGTGTTTCTAGCTTCAACCTCAGTGCAAATGGTGGCTCTCTTGCGCCTCATTGAGAAAACGAATATTATTTAATAATAAAACATATTCCCGAACATACCTAAAAGCCTCCATAAACCTTATCATGATAAAATAGTAGGTGTATTGCGTTAAGATTATATTAAATTCCTATCAGAAGGCTTGGATTTTGTATTTTTTGAGGAAGATTTCAAGAAGAGTGAGGCTTGCCTTTGCCTATATGTTTTCCTTTCCCTTGAATTATGCCTTTTGATTGAGGAGAGGGACAATTTGGTCAGAACATTCTTTAGCTCTGATTTGGTGTCAGATAGTTAGCATTCCATTTGCTTGATCCTGGCCTCAGTGCGGCTTTTATCGTGCTCCCAAGTTGATACGTCCAGCAATAGCTTGCGGTTGCTTTACCTTTACTTCTCCAAAGCCTACACCTCTTTTCTCAAGCGAGTAATCTCGTTGGAGGCTTCGCTTGAATTTTATGAAAAATTCAATGAACCTTCTGTCGGTGTGATTGGCTGTGACGATTCCACTTTTTCTGCTTTGTACTAGTGGATAAATCTTTCATACCTGCGCAGGTCCATCAAGTTCTCTTCTTCCTGCTTTTGGGCTGCCTTCTCTCGTGCCTTCATCATGCTGACTTCTTTGTTGAGTGTGTCAATATCAGAGAGGAGTTCTTCTTATCTTCTCTCAGTCTCTCCAGCTGCTGTTCGCTGACTGCCAGTCGCTTGGCGAGCGTTGCTATCTCCTCAGTTAGTGCCCTCACTTTGTTGGCGTGGTCATCCCCAGAGACCCAAGATATTTGCCTTGCTTCCAGCTCTCCCACCTTCTTCTTCAATCTTTTGCACTATTAGTTGGACTTGGTAAGCTCCAAGGAGTGCTCGTTCTTCAGGACCCTAATCTATTTCCCCAGACGTTCGATCTATTCTCTGGCGGCAGACTCCACCTCAGCTTGTTTATCCTTTTCATCCCTGCGCCTACTCCTCGACCGATCCAGGGTGGATTGAGCTGCAAGTTTATCTATCAATTCCTGCTCCCTCTTGCTGCTCTAGATGCTCTTCTTGATCAACTCCTGGTTCTCTTTGGTGAGCTCTGCGTTCTTGGCCTATAGCCTCTGCGCCTTGATCTTCCAAAACTCCTCCTCGTACTGCTGCTGGGTGGATTGGGCCTGGCTGTTGCGGCTCTCTCGGAAGGGACTGGTGGACTTCATTCGGTTATAATGATATTCATAACTTAGGAGGACTGCAATTAGGATGATGCCTTTTCGGCCATTACATAAAAGCAACAATCAGGGCTTGCGGTAGATGACGATTTCAGTCTGCTTGAAGTATCTGCGGTCCTACTCATCGAGCAGGACAAGGTTGATCCAGTACTTGACTGAGAGTCTGTTGTGGATGTTCTTGTAGGAGGGGGCGAGCTGCACTCCCTTCATGTACATCCTGATGGGGATGGACTCTCCCTTGTCGGGGCAACCGTCCATCACTTCGTACTTGACGAGGGTCTCAGTTTCGGTCTTGGTGGTGGTGCCAGTACCAAAGGTCTCCTTCCTGACGAGTGCGATCTCCATACTCTTCATTTTGATTTTGACGAGGTGGAAGTTGACCCTGCCGATGATGATATCCTTGAGGTGGTAGAAGGATTTATTATACTCGAAGTCGATGTGGAGGCAGTCCTCAATGCCCACCTCCATCTTCATCGGCACCACCTCGGTGTCTCTCTAGACTGTCTCGTCAGGCAGCAGCACTGCGAAGTCCTCTTCCTTGGTTGTGGAGAACTTGTAGTTTTTGGCCACCACCACGCGGATGAAATACCTCACGCGGCCAGCAATCCCATTGAATGTCTCGTACTCCTTCTCGAAATTGGGGAACCTAAATTTGTAGGTCTTAGTCTCTGAGAGGATTCCAGCGGGCTAGAGCTCCTTTGAGAGGGAGTTGAACTCGGTGGAGAGATCTTTATTGGAGTAGATTTCTGAGTGGATTATGAGTTACCGAGGTAGCCGATGAGGTAGCACTTGATGCCGAGGTGCTAATACTTCTTGGTGTCCTTGAGGGAGACGGTGACTGTGCCGCTCATGTCATCGTTTTTGAAGTAGACTGGCAATTTGACCTTTTCCTTGCCGTTCCTAATCTTGTGGAACTTGGGGTTCTCCTTGGGGTCGAACTTGATGTCGATCTCAACTCCGCCGGTGAGGCCTCCGAAGAAGGAGGTGAGCTTTTCCTGAGTGAGGAGCGCTTACCATCGGATATTACTAACTAATTAATATTCCCTTATACTCAATCTACTACTCATACACATGTTCTCCATTCAAAACTTCAACTTCAACGGCGAGCAGGCCCGCGAGAAGAAGACCGGAGAGGAGGTCTACTTCGAGGGCAGCAAGAAGAACGAACTCAATGACATCAAGAACTACCTCAAGACCATCGTCTCAGACCCCGAAAAGGAGTACTTTCGCAAGGAGCTAATCAAGAAGATTGTCGCCTACACCACTGCCGGCATCGACACCTCGCGCCTCTACCCCGAACTCGTGCTGGCCTCCGCCACCAAAGACCTGTGGAGAAAAAACTTATCTACCACTACCTCAGCATCTACAGCTCGGCCAACTAGAACTTCGCCCGCATGGCCATCAACACCTTCGTCAAGGATTGCTCATCCAACAATCCCAATATCCGCGCGTTCGCCGTCCGTAATCTCGCTAATCTCCGCTTCAAAGGTCGTGAATAGTACGCCTATCCTCTCCTTCACCAGGGCCTGGGCGACCACAGTGCACTTGTAAAGAAGAGTTGCGTGATGGGTCTCACCAAGCTCATCGTGGAGAAGAACCGCACTCTTGAAACTCCTTCCGCGACGAGGGCATCCTCAACCGCTTCTACGAAATGATCCGCGAGCCGGACATGGGTCTCGTCTGCACAGTCATCGAGGCCATCAATGAAATCGAAGAGGAAGGCATCGCCATGAGTAAAAAGCTGTGGACCTATCTGCTCTCAACCATCAATAACCTCGGCGATTTTCAACTCCCAGTGATCCTCCAGTATCTGGAACTCTACGACCCCAAAACAGACGACGAAATCCTTTTGAACCTCACCACACTCGAGCCTAAGCTCAAAAGCTCCTCGCCCGCTGTGGTCCTTGCATCAGCAAAATATTCCTCAAAATGATCAAACTCAAACCTGAAATTTCCGAAAGAGTGCTGGCATTTTGCGGAAGAGTCTAATGTCGCACCTCAACAACGATCTGCCCGAGCTCTAGTATGTAGTGCTGAAGCACCTCGAGTACTTGATCGTGACCTTTGGCGGGGACAGCTACCGCGGGGTCTTCAAGCGATTCCTGCTTACCTGGGGAGAGCCCACCTACATCAAGATCGCCAAGGTGCGCATCCTGGAGAAGCTGATCTGCAAGGACAACCAGGCTGACATCATCAACGAAATGGCAGAATACCTCTACGATGAAGACATCAGCGCTAAACCGTAGCGCCCTCAGCCGCACCCTCCTCAAGAGCGAGGAAGGAGAAGCACGTTTCATCATCAAGACTATCATCAAGTCGGTTGAGCAATGCCCCAGGCCAGTCCTCTGCAACAACGTCCTGCCCCTGGTGCGCAACTATCTGCGACTGTACCCCAAAGACTTCTCGATGTTCGCGCAGATCTTCTACAGCTTGGTAGAGAACGCAAAAGAAGAGGTGCCGCGATGCTGCGCCATTGAGATTATCGGCTAGTTTGGAGAGATGATCGAGGACTCAGTGCAACTGTTGGCGTGGAGCCAGGGCGAGCTCTCAGACCGCATCAAGCTCAGTCTGCTGCGCGCCAACGTCAAGCTCTTCCTGAAACGGCCAGCCGAAATGTACAATGTGATTTGCACGATTTTCCGCAGCATTCTCACTGACGACGACACCCACCTCCACCTTAAGGACTATGCAGCATACCTCTACAGGGGACTTGCTGCTGGAGTGGATGAGTTTAAGGCCACCTTCCTAGAGACCAGAAGAGAACAGCACAAGGTGGAAGCAATTGCAGAGGAACTATAATTCAACTCCTTAGAAATTGTGTATGGCCTCAAGCATGAAAAATGGAGACTGGATAAGCTAAGTACATTTAGATCGAGGAGGAAATTCCAGTTTAGCCGGACCAGAACCTGACGAGCCCGAGTAGGAGGAAATTGCACGCAGGACAGCAGATATCAACCTGGACTCCAGGTTCAAAAAGCTATAGGCCTAAAACTTCGATGTGACCTTCACGATGACTGCGGAGGAGTTCGAGTAGAAGTGGTAAAACTACGACATTGGGTAAGTTCTGCATAACTTAGTTCCTCCATTACCAGGATAGTGACCGATGTTGAGATGCTCAGCGAGGAAAACCTGGAGGAGCTTTTCAAGATCTGGAACATCACCGTGTTGGCTTCGGCCGATAGTTAGGAGGAGATAAAGTTCTACAACTACTGCAGGGTGCAGGAGGCATAGGGCGACCTGGGCGTGGCCTGCATGGAGTTCTGCATCCACAAATTGCCGTAGACGATGACGCTAATGATCAAATGCGAGGATGATGAGCTGGCCGGTTTCATCTCCAGATATATCGAGTAATTCCTCAGGATCAACGAAATAATTTGATCTTATTGTCTATATTTTGCCAATCCGCACGGACAATAACAGAGTTTGGAGTAATTTAATCAGAACGCTGTGTCTGTTAACCAAACAGATTATAATGATTGTAATGAATTAGACTGAAATAAAATGGCTACCCTTGCGACTCAATATCATACCACTCATCGACAAGCAGGCCAAATTTGTCCTCGATTTGTATCTTGCCACCCGCAAAGAAATCATCGACGGCGATATACTCTCCATCCGAAAACTTACCAACATCAAACAAGAAGTACTCCACTTTACATGCAGATTGCCACTAGGGTGAAGCAGATCGATGCATTTTACAACAAGTACGCCATGGATGACAGGGCAAAGTATTTGTATGCCACTCGTTCTATGCTGGTCAAGATAGTAGAGCAAGAAAACTAGTTTGAAAAAATCAATGAATACAGCATCAATAATGACAACAATTGGACGGTAGGCCAAACACCGGCCAAGGGGACCAAAAATGAAGAATTCGGGGTTGCTTCAACTACTACGCAACGTAAGCAGGCCTCCCAGCAATCAATTTCCCAAAGCAACAGAGCCTTAACATCCCGTACCCCTTATTAGCGTTCATAAGGAAACTTGTATTTAACGTAAGCTGGGAAGGACCCCAAAGTGATGCGCCTGAGTGATTTAAGAAAGCCGCCCAACAAATCGAAGAGTCCTATCAACATTCGCGATGAGCAATCGAGATTGCCCGAAAAGGGGACTTCTCGAAAAATATAGCAGGGGGTCAATAAAAAGGGAGTTAATAAAAAAATAGAAGAAGTGATATAGCTGGAGAAAGAAAAAAATTAAATGAATTCCAGACTGGAGCGCAGTCCCTACGATATCAACAAGTCCTTTAAGGACCTATCCGAACTGGTCTTCACCATCAAAATGACCAAATAGGAGTACAACGAGTTCATGAGGCTCAAGAGGAAAAACAACCACGCCTGATAATCAAAGTTTATTGAGATATATCTAACAGATGATAGGACTATTTCAGACTATTTTATGGTTGATGTATTTGGATGGCTATATTGGAGAATATTGCATTGATATGGCCTAAATTTATTGTAATAACCAGCGCTATGTACTCTTCGACGAATATAATTGGAATGAAAAAGGTTTTGCTACTCTTAATTTTGGCTATCTTCACGCGGGGATGCTAACCCAACTGCAACGACTGCTCCAACTCCTTCTGCACGGCCTGCGCATTCGGGTACGAACTTGCCGTTGATTCTCAATGTCTGCAGGCAACTGTTACTGGCTGCTCTCTCTACGATAGTGCGGGAAAATGCGCAGAATGCCAGCCCACTTTTAGACTTGCTGAGACAGTCTGCGAGAAATAGTATGATGGATGCCTTCGGAAATAATTCGACCACACTTGCAGCTTGTGCGCCTCGGGCAAGGCTTTAATTAACTCAACCTGCGTGGGGACACTCAATTGTCTGCAGGCTTAGACAAATTGCACCCAGTGCCGTGACAATTTTACCCTTCAGGACGGAGTGTGCGTGGACGAATCATAAGGATGCATGATTGCCGACTCTTTGACTGGCGTCTGTGTGATGTGCAATCCTGGGTACGATTTAGTGGGATATTAGTGCATAAACCAAACACTCAAACCAAATAACTGCTACCTCTATGACAAAAAAGGAGTTTGCCTAGTCTGTAAGGCAGGCTATGTCACCAATCCGCTCTACAGGTGCGTTATCCCTGGCAATTCGATATGCAAACAGTTCGATGAGAATAAAAATTGCCTTGTGTGCGTCAATCCAGCACTGAGGATAGTGAATGGAAGCTGCGTAGATATCAACTGCAAAGTTGGCGCTCCCGGCAATTGCCAGATTTGCTAGACAGGGTTTTCATTGAAGAATGGGACTGTTTGCTCTATAGTTGATCAAAACTGTCAAATATTCTCATCGCAATCAGCCAACCGGTGTGAAACTTGCAAGCTTGGCTTTTTTGTGGATATAAATGGAACCTGCTCCAAACTTCCCAACAATTGTGTTGCTGCCAACCTCATCACAAAGGGGTGCATTTCTTGCGCACCCAACTACATCATGAGCGCCCAAGGCTAATGCAGGTCGCCTATCGTGATCGCAAACTGTCAGCAAGTAAGTGTAGCCTCTGGCACTTGCACCCTCTGCAGTTCTGGCTACTATGTCTCAGGAGGAAATTGCGCAAGAGTTTCCACTCTTTGCTCGGGGTATGACCCTTCCTCAGGCCTGTGCATAAAGTGTAAGGCTGGGTACATTAACTTCGGCGGGCGTTGCCTCGACCAAAACTGCGCGCAAGTTTCAGGAGATACATGCGTCAAATGCAAGACAAACTTTGCACCTGACCGACTGAGTGGGGTCTGTAGGTTTAGTGATCCTAACTGCGCCTCTTTGAGTTTTCTGGGCTGCAATGCCTGCAATCCTGGCTTCTACTTAAACCCTATAGTATGTGTCGCATATCCACCCTTTTGCTCTCAAATGAAAAGCGACCTATCCTCCTGTTTAACTTGCAAGACTGGATGGTCACTGATTAATGACCAGTGTGTGGTTCCAATTGTAAACTGCTTAATATACGCATACAACGGCTCTCTATCGATTTGCAAAGCATGCATTACAGACTATCAGCTCGTCGACTCTTTGTGCGCTTATGCTCCAGCTATATTTCTGGATAAAAACTGCATAGCTCGTAATGGCACTCTTTGCACTCAATGCTCAAACCGCTTTTATCTTTCAAACCAAACCTGCCTTCCAGTTAATCCTAACTGTAAAGATTATTCTGTTGACGGAAACTGTACCAGCTGCTATGATGGGTACACAGTGTAGAATGGTAACTGCATTATACATGCAAGCACCACCAATTGCAAAACTTTCATCAATGGAACCTGCACATTATGCTATTCTGGCTATTACGTTGATTCTAACACCAAGAAATGTGTAGCGATAAGCACCCTATGCAGATCAAGCAACTCATCAAATGGCCTTTGCCTATCTTGCTATGCTGGCTATACCTTAATCAACGGTTTTTGTATATCCACATCCAAAGATCCAAACTGCATCCAATTCAACCTGAATGGATAATGCGTAACTTGTTCTTCTAGGTTTTTCATGAGAGGACTCATGTGCACACCCATAAACCCTCTCTGCAAAACATATAACACCACCACTGGCTTCTGTTTAAGTTGCTATCCTGGGTATTACCTTTCAAATGGAAACTGCTTTGTGGGCGTGAATCCCGCTACCGATGATGTGAACTGCAAATTGAAAGATAATACTGGCAAATGTCTTCAATGCTATTCCAGCTACTATCTTTCAGGCAACTCAACATGCAAACTCGCCAATCCTCTATGCAGGACTTTGGATTTTAACACTGGGGCGTGCCTCACCTGCTATGTTGGATATACTCTCGAATCAGGAAATTGCGTTTTATCCTCGACCAACAACTCAGACCCAAACTGCATAAAGATTGTGGGAGGATTTTGCACATAATGCTATACAGGCTTTTTCATAGGAGGTGGCGTCTGTACAAGGATCAACGTGCTGTGCAGAACATCCAGTTCTTCGAATGGATGGTGCTTAAGTTGCTACCCAGGGTATACTCTCTCCAATGGGCAGTGTGTAATTCCGCAATCATATACTCTATCGGTGCAAGACCCATTCTGCATCCAAAGATCAGGCTCAGGTTGCACTCAATGTTCGACTGGATACTTTCCACTTGCAGGAGTGTGCCAAAGCGTGAATCCTCTTTGTAAGACTGTTGACCAGTCGGGCAGTTGCACTTCTTGCTACACCGGATACACGACTCAAAATGGAAACTGCGTGGTTGTGCAAGACCTAACAATCCCATATTGCCAAACCATCAGTAATGGATATTGCACCAAGTGCATGCAGGGATATTATAAGCAGTCTCCACTTCAATGCTCGCCAGTTTCGATTCTCTGCTCTGGTTATGATGATAATACAGGCCACTGTTTAAGATGTATCACTGGGTACTTTTTGCAGGTGGGACAATGCATATATCCAGCGATGGGGTATGACCAATATTGTCTAAACTATGATCCAAGTGCTTACTGTAATTCATGCATACCTGGGTACTACCTTCTGAACTACGTATGCACTAGAATCGACCCTTTTTGCGTTAGCTTTGATGCCAGCAGCCTAACCTGTACCAGATGTGGAGGTGGGAAGAGTCCAAGCGGTGCTCAGTGTGCATGATTTATAAATTTATTTGATTTATCTTGTATAATCACAATAAATATGCAAAAATTTTTTGGTTGTGATGACTTATCCTCAGTTCTAATAGGTCATCGTACTACTATTGAATAAATTTAATCATTATAACTTGCAAGTATTACTTATTTGTACTATTCTCATAATCGTCTAATATATTTAACTGAAATTACCTATAAATTATGTTCATTTGAAAATTAGTCTGTAATTAATATAAAAGTTAATTATTTATTGCCCCGAAGGCACTAAATTTGTAATTTTCGGCTTATATACCTTGAAAAAGTAGTGGTTTTCGATTATGGGTTTCAGTAAAAATGCCTGGAGTGTACCAAACAAAGGCTTGTTTCTCATTTTTTCTAAATTGCACGGATTAGAATTAGAAGTAGATAGCTAAAGTATTTGAACTATAACTCTTTGTATATTAGATTTAATGGGCCAAATTATTAACATGAACCAAGTAACAAATGGATTATTGCAAGAATCTAACAAAAGGAGATGAGCGATTGATCGCACTCCTCAAATAAAAAACTAACAACAAACGCCAATTCTATTTGGGTATGTTCCACCTAATTCAAACAACCAACCCTTAACTATAGCCTCCATCAAACTATTCCCCCAGCATAAATGGACCAGCCTTTAAAATTTATACCTACGTAGCATGCGATTAACCTTAGTAAAGTGCCAGCTTGGAAATAGAGGCTGCAAGTATATTGCCAAGGCTTATATGCCAAGCCTTCAGAACGTCTTCATCCGTTTATTTGATGTTAAATAGAAGAAAACCAGATTGAGAGTGCCGGATTGATGCATTTGTCTAAGGCGAAATGGAGGAACATAAGTATTCTGGGCATATGTTTATCTTTTTTTTAACTTAGCTAAAAATAAATTGAGCTGCGATGGTGTTAGATGGATCACAAGAGCCTTCTGGAGCGTGAAGACAATATCTTTGAGTCTGATTTTAACTAACTTAGTATAAAATAAAGTGACTCCTGCGGAAAGTCTTAGTTTGGTACTGGTTTAAACCGAACTATACCGGCTATCATTAAGTATGATTGGGATTATTTAGGTTAATAATCGGCTGAAAATCGGAAAGTATTTTCTTTTCTTAGAAAAAAGTTTCCGAACATGAGAAACTAGCTGGGACAATGATCAAAAGCTTTTTTGTGGGCTTATTGATAAATAAAATTACTATTTAATTGACATTTGTTTAAAAGACACAGCCAAGACTGTTGTTTGCTCACTAAACCTGATGAAATTATACTTATAATTAGATAAGAATGAAGGACCAAATTGAAAAACAAATCATAAGTAAAAATACTCTTATAGACATTTAACCATGTAGTACTATTATTACCCAGCAAGTAACGAAACATATGATGATGCACTAGAGGCTCTCTGCTCCTATTCCGATAACGATCGCAGCAACATAGAAGTACTATTTTTGGGTATGTTGGATGCTATTCAGAGTGTAAGAGTATAACTTCTAACGGGATTTTTCACTTCCGAAAGACAAGCTGGATCAGCCTGGTCGAAGTTAACATTGGTTTATTTCCAATTATCAAGCATGGAATAAAATTGGAAGAAAAGGATGCAAGTACTTATCTCGTGCCGCTATGCCGAAGCTCTAGAAACTTTATATGGGTACTGCTGGATTAAATCAGCTGATAATAAGATTGGAAGCTAGGGTCTGGGACATCTAATAAAGGCTGATTGGAAATAGATTAAGGAGTTAATTATATGTACTTGTATCGTGATTGAGTCGATAATGCTCTAGGATTGGATCAATTCAGGCCCTAACAAAATCAAACTGGAAATCAACTAAAGGAGGCATGCTAAGTAATAAAGGCCTGAAACAGGTTGGAATAAATTGACTTTTGAAGAATTTAAGTACCTGCTTCTCCTAGATTGGCATTTTCTTGAACGACTGTGGCATAGTATGATAAGGGTAAATTAGATTGCACATTGATGGAGCTAAACGAAGCGGATAGATTAAACGAATTTCTTGTGGAAAAATCAAAATCGATTGCCATCAATATATGATAGCTGTCAAAATTGTCTTCATTTAAACATTATGCCAGCAGACTTTTAACAATATGATAAGCAAGACTAATAATCTTGCAAAAACGCTTATTTTTTTCTTTCAAACCTATGAAAAAATGGATAATTAATTTGATGTGATTTTTAATATAAGTGTAGGTAGAACCAGAGTTATTGGCAAAGATATCACGTTTAGCTACTTTTTTGCTGAAGCTGTGAGGTCAGATAGTTGACAAAACTATTTGTAAATTCAGCAAAGTTGCCTTCCATCCAAAGTTCCTAAAGATCAACTGAAATCCTTCTACTCATATTGGCTCCAGGATTCAGAAATTCATCTAAATCTCCAGCCTTTAAGCCCAAAAGTTTCGCAGCCTCATACTAATGTCCTTTTTTGCGACCGGTACCACTAGGTATTTGCTTGGCGACAAACTCCTCAACCTTGCTTATTATGATCGAACGTATCTGCTATAAAGCCTAAGATAACTCCTCTTTTTCTTTCTTGAGCTGCTTTATCTTATGGTCGTTAACATTTTTATTTTCCTTCAGTCGGTTGTTCTCTTTATAGTACTATTCTGTTTTATCTGATGTCAGTTTTTCATACTTGGCCTTCAATGACGATAGTTCTTTTTCTCTAATTTAGAGTTGAGTCTAAAACCTTTGTTTGTCGTTTCTTAGTTTGGTAATATCTGCCTTCAACTTAGCAAATCTTTGACTGAGTCATCTTTTTCTTCTTTTAGTTTTTAATTTTTAGCCTTATACTATTTTAGTAAAATATCCTTCCTATTGCACTACTGTTTGTAGCCTCTTAGTGATTCAACCTCATCATTCAGCTTTTTAAGGGCTACTCATAATGTTTCTACCTCTCTTCCATCTAAATCAAGGTTGACTTATGCTTTTCAATTATGCTTTCCTTTCGATCGATGCTGTCCAGGTTTTCTTTGATCTTTCTCTCGTAGAAGGCTAATTTGAGAGACATAGATGTTTCATACTCAGCCACTTCCTTTGCCCTTTCGATCATCTCAGTCTCCTTTCCTCTTAAATTTTGGTTTTACTTTCTCAAGGCCAATATCTACCTTCCTCTTTCAATTTACTTTTATAGTTTTAGCTTCATTTACCTTATCTAAATCTATTTTCTTTCAATATCGTGCTGCTTATCATCATTTGTTCGCTTTACCCTTCGAAGCTAATCTGTCAAAGTTTATATTTGCTTTTTGTATGTTAGTATTTCTGATTCTAGAGCATTGATCTGGCCTTACAATTTAGCCTTTTCCAGCCCGTCATCTTGTTTGATAACACTCCAAACTAGCTCTGGCTGGGTAATCTCTCAAAGTTGGTCCTTAGCCTATCCTTTGCAGGTTCTTTTGGGACATCTCATTGATATCTGTCAAATTCTTTCTCATCTGCTTCATAAAATCTTATTTAGGAACCGTATTTCTTTCATTTTCAAGCTCTTTGTTCTACTATTTTAGCTTTTCAACCTAATCTTCAAGCTCAGCGATCGCCTTTTGCTGCTTTTATAATTTGTTCCTTAATTCATAGTTCTTATCGCTTTCCGCTAGGACTTTCTTCTCAGAGGATCGAAGCTCTTCTTCCAGGTGTTATTGGTGCTTTTCCATTTGAGATATTTTGGACTCGAATAATGAGCATTTTGTGTTGAATTCCAAGTTCTTTTGATAAAGTTTATCCCGCTCAGTCCTCAGGTCTGCAATCTATTCTGCGAATTTCTTTTCCTCAAGCTCTTCGCTCATTTGCAGCCGCCTTTCAAGCTCCATCATCTTTTTTTCAAGCTATTTGGTCTTCTTTCTTGGTCGGATGACTTTGCGTTTGCCCTCTACAGCTCCTCTCTAATCCCTTGTTAATAGAGATCAGCTCCTATATCTGTTTGGTGCTCTGCGCCTTGAATTGAGAGTGCTTGTCAGCCAGGTCCTCCATTTATGATTGAAGTTCACGCTCAGTTGATCGGTACTATTGAAGCTCTTTTTACAAACCGATCTTTTAATTGTAAATCTGCTCAATCAAAGTTTCCAGCTCTCCTTTTTCATTTAAGACTGCTTTATATTTTCTGATTGTATCTTGATATTAAGTCATAAGTTCGGAATGTGCTTCCTTGGCGCTTTAGTTGCTTTGACTTCTTCAAGTTCGGATCTAAGCTCTATTATTATGGCATTCAACGTTTGGTTTTCTCTTTGAATTCATCACTTTTAGCTTTCTCTATATCTCCCCGCTAGATCTCTGCTTCCAAATTAGCCTTTAGGCGTTTGTTTTCTTTCAGCAAAATTTGCTTTTACTATTGGTACTTCTTCTCCAGGAACTCCAAGGTCAAGCCTTCGCTGATCTCCTTTCTCATCACGATGATTATAAAGTTCAAAAATATAAACAGTTAATCAAACCAGAAAAATATAAGCAGATATAAAATCATCATTTCTTATCTTGCACTTTTTTGTTAAAGCAAGTATGGCACAGCCTTTTGCCTGACATCATTACAGATCCATATTAGGCTTGACAAAGTTCGCATAAATTTGGCTTTTATATCTTCGAACCACCTTAGAATATTTTTGCACGAGGAGATCTTGGGGATCTTGGAGAAAGTGGGAAGTTTTTTGCAGATTAAAATGCAGGCAAGTCTCTTGGGGGAGCCAAAGTTATAGGAAACTGCTTATTTGAATTAAAGTTGGGAAGTTGCTGAAACTCTTTCTTGTCGGTAGTTTGCATTTTGTCATAGTTGATGCTTAGGTGAAGCACATTATGCATATCTTTGGAGCCAGTTCTTCAAAGAAGCTGATTTGGTGAGGCCAAAATAGTCTATTTCTTGCTGATTGAGCTAAAAAACTGATGACTAGTCATAGCATGAATTGCAAATAGCACAAAAGTTGAGCTTGGAGTCTTTTCTACCGATATGTTAAAGTTTAATGACTATTCATCGATGCTTGACCGCGATATAACTTTAGTATATTGCTTCGCATCACAGGTGGCAAGTTTTCACCCTTCTAGCCTTTAGCATTCTCTTACATTATCTTGGATATCTAGGATGCTGCGATTATTATTCCCTTGTTCTTTATACCTGATTGGCTTTCAATTGAGGATGATGCACTGGATTTAATTTCGCTTTTCTTTTTGAGGACATCGTAAGTCTTTAGTTCATCAACCGAGCAGTAAATGCAAAGGATTTAAATGGGAGTTATTTCAAATTTATTTAGCTGAGATCTCGGATTAGCCGTTGCACTCTATGCAAGCGATTAGCTTTGGGAGGGCAATTTAGAAATTGACCTGTAGACAATTTTCGCATATTCTTGCACCGTACTTCATCTAGTATGCATTCTTATTGAACTAGTTCAACAGCAAAAGCACCAACGCTTGAAGAAGTGGATAAAATCTTCAATACAGTATTCTGATTTCTAGTTTAGTCTGACCATATAATATTTAGGGTCTTCGTTTTGCCTTACCATTTGTCGTACCCATGGATGTACCTGTTGGCTATACACTTGGGACAATAGTAGAAATTGGTCTTAAAATCATAGAAGGTATCGGCTTGACCGTAAGGATTTTTGCACTAAGAGCATTTAATGCGTAAATTTGTTCGTGATTTGTTACATTTTTGCATTGAATTTTAAGGTGGCATTATTAGCAAGCTAGTGTGTTCTTTCGCAGCAAAAGTACTTGCGCGATTTGTCAGTGAAGTTGTACTTGCATTCGACGCATCTATCAGGTTTAGTCCTTCTTTTTTGTTAAAGAATATCATCATTTGCTATCTTAATTTAGATATAATGGATAAATATGACTATACTTCAATATTAATATCACTTCAATGCGTTTGACAACTACAACAACCAATTCTGGTACCTTTACTACATCTAACTCCTATCTTCCAGGAATTATTATTACTATTTTATGTTCAGCTTGTTTCTCTAGAAGCTGGACAGCTTTATCAGAATAGTTTATACCATTATCCTTAAACGCTTTCCCCAAGAAAAATAGTGGTAGAATAATTTTTACTCATATTGTCCAGGATTATTCAGTGAATCGAACTTCTTCAAATTACGAAGGACAGCAGGGTATTATCTTTCCACATGGGAGGCACTTTTCATTAGGAATTATTTTCTTTTTTGAAGCTCAATCTTTTTTTAAAGCTTGGTCACCATTTCTTCACTCATGCCAGTTACTTTTCCATTTTCCAATTTTTATAGGTCAGCCACCACCTAATTATCCTTATTTTGGGCTTAATGCAGATTGAAAGACATCGAAACTGTCCGAACTCGTATTTGCAGCCTTCTAGATTTGTCTTGAGCTTATTATTACTTTTGACTTTTTAAACAAGTCTGCTATTTACATAGTGGTATTTATCTTCAGCACAGAAGTACTATTTTCGTTTGGAGGCAATATAATTGGCAACCACTTTTTTATTTGCTGCCAGCATATCCTCAATTTCTTTTATTAGCGACGCGGCTTAGCCTTTAACCTGGTCTTCAGATTACACATCAATTCTTGCTGCATTACTACTAGCATCCTAAAGATTGAAACCAGCTTACTTAGAATTCTGCGTGCAGCTTATTGAGCTCTAAAGTTAGGTGGTTGAACATTCTATCGTATACTTCAAATATCGAGTCTCCCCTATTGCTGAGGTTGACTTTCGTCTTGAGTTTGGGGAGGACGTCGGTGAGAAGTTTCAAATCCTAAACGATTTTTTTATTATCGGTCTTACTATCACTAAACATACATCTGACTTGCGGAGCTCACCCAACAGCGGTAATAACTGCTAAAGCTAGTTGAAATTTTATGTTTCTTCTTAAGGTTGTGATTACTTTTGGAGATTTAGCCGATGGTGTTAAGCATGCTATGGAGAGAGTCCATCATTTAAAATCTTTTGGTATTATTCATTGCACAATTATTAATCAAAGTCATTAACACATCAGTTAAAAACTTTTTGGTATGTATTGTCTTGATAGATAACAATTGGATTTAATCACAGTTCCTCCATAAGGCTGTCGATATCGAAATGCAGATAGTTGTTTCGATAGGCATCAATAAGAGAAAGATTGACTTCGATTTGGTCTGCGAGTTACGGCTCTACTGAAGGTTGTACTGTCTGCTCGATAACTGGCTCCACAGCTTCAATTAATTCAACTTAATTGGTTAATTTTGACGAATTTGATGACTTCTTTTCACTCAGGCCTAGCTATTTTGCCTCTTTCTTTTCCTAGTAAACAATTTACACCTTGAAATCGTTTAAAAAATTGGAATACTTAAGAAGTGCCTTTTCCTCAGAGTAAAAGCAATCAATATTTGCTTGCACTAGCCTATACTCTCCCACATGGATCCTCTTGGCTTCTTCGACAGTTTCTCTAATATGGTCCCATTCAAACTCCTCTTAATAATTTTCAAAGATATGCTTGGTTTCTTGGGAAAGGACGATATCCGCCCATTCGATTACATGACACTGGGCAGTTGGTAGTTAAATTAATTGCGTAATTGCTAAATTATAGGGTCTTTACCATTGGTGAGTAGCTTTCTCGCGAATTAGCAAGGAAGGCCAAAGCGATTTTATTTTCTATCTGACGGCTTAAGCATCAAAAGGACTAACTTACTCGTCTATAACTGGACCAGGTTGTTCTCCAAGCTCATCAATCGATTGATCAAACGAACTAAATCGTTGCTGTTAATCTTCATCCCAATAAAGGTACGTTATAGTATTCGACTAGCTGGGCTCGATAAGTTTCCAAAGAGTGTATCAGTCTTAGCACTTCTAGGATGTGGAGAATGGTCATCTTTTCGGCAGATGTCAATCTGACCCTACTTTCCTCGATTTCCTCTTTTTAAATATCAGGAGAGGTTTCGTTGGAGGTGCTAGCAGTCTTTATATTGAGGATGATCTTGAGATGCTAGAAAGTCCAATCCACGACATGTGTAGCTCATCAAACCCAATTACTTGCAGCATTTTCAGCTATTTTTCACCATCCTCCTCTGAACTTTTTTGCAGAAGTGCCAATTAGCTTATATACCTCATCAAAAAGACCTTTATCAGTTTTATCTTAGCGAGGTTCAAACAGTTTTCCTAAGGAGATCGGAAAGCTTGGCTTACGATGTCTTCGTTGGCTGCTAAATCGTAAAGGGTGACTTTAGGCCCTGAAGGAATCTGAGGCAACGATTTAATCATCAAAGAAGTGGCAATTTTGTTGCTCTTTTCTGTTTGAGTGAGCAATTGCTCGAACAAGGAAGGAATGTTGTTTAAAATTTCAGAATCAAGACTGTTGGAGCTTACTTTTTCGATGAGATGCAATAAGAAATTATGCTTGAACTATCGTCTAAATTCAACTGCAGTTTTTTCGATTATTTATCCATCGATCTACTCTTTCTTTACGACTTTGCTGGTTATCAGCAGCCATTTTGTGATATACTAAATGGTCGTTAGAGAGTATAGATGGTTTGTTGATTTATATAGGCTCGAAGTAGACGTGGAGGGCGATCCATTCTGACTCCCGAAAATCCACTCCGAAAAATAGGGATTGAACTTATGGCTTGCTGAGCTGACGCGTTTCGTAATTGCGCAGATAACTCGACTAAAGTAACAAGCTAGTTGATAATGCTGCGGCTCATCTAAGAAAGATAGCAGCTGGGCAAAGTGGAGGCTTGCTTTCTGCTCCTTGGAAAAGCAGTTCGTTTATGAGTTGGCATTAACAACTTAATATCTCCATGGCCATAAAGGGAAGTTTCAGGCACAGCGGAATGGTCTACCCTGTTGGATCGTATTTGACATTCTTCAACAATTATGCGTGCTCTTTATTTTAGGATTTTAGGTAGCCGATCAGCACCCGAAGGTTCTCATACGTAAATCTAGGTATCAATGCGCTTACATTCTTTTGATGACTTGCGACTGATTCTTTAGGGCGGATTTCATTTCTTCGTGAGTAAAGATTAAAGGCAAAGTTTAGCGTCTTTTCTACTCGCTTGCTTGGACCTATTCACTATTGTAGAAATCAACCAGCTAAGCTAGTGGTATTTTTTAGTTTGAGCTCATAACAAATATGATATTTAATTCATACGATTTCAAATTTAATAATCAAGCTCAATTACCAATATCTATTATAGGTATGAGATTGTAAAATATAAATTGGCGAGGCTATCTATCATCAAAACAGCTAGCAGCATGATCTCTATTTTTCAAAGTTCTTATTTGTTTTCTCAAGTTACGAAGCCGATACTTTCGCTATTTTTTCTTACATCGAAGACTAGACTTGCTTAAGATCAACTTGGGGGTCTGAGATAAAGTAATCTTCAAAGATATACCAGTAGTCCTTTCTATCCTGGATAGATTTCTTGATGACGTCGTTTCTTTTGATGGGCTGTCGGCATACAGTCTTCTTGCCATTGTGGTAGACCTCAACCACCTTGGTCAAATCTATCATCAAATGGTTGACATAGATATTGATGACTATCTGCTCGCTTTAAATGTAAAAAGTGTTACCATCTTTCCTTAGGGTGATCAAATCCTTGTGCTCGCAAGCTTTAACTTAGATATAGTAGAAGAAATCTTTCTTTGTCCTTGGGTGCTGCTTGAAGAGGATGCAATCTGGATAAGGGTTCCTAGTCTCCTGAAAGAAATTGAAGAATATGCAGGTATCTTGCAAATTCATCCAGTGCGAGCATTACTAATGAACGCAGTTATAGTCCGGCTTGAAACCTCCATATTTTATCCTCAGCTCGTTCATTTTTTGGATATATTAGCGGGCATGGTCATTACGCTCATATGCACAATCTTGGCCTCCCACCTGTATCGAGAAGCTAATATTTCTCATGTTGTAAAGTTCTGCGTTGTTAGGATGGCCAGCCATCATAGCAGCTCCTGCAAGCCAATCAGCCATTCTTGCTCCAAGGTGGTATACCCCGTCGCCACCCGCGGAATATCCAGTGACGAAGACTTTGTTGGGGTTTACGAGGTTATTAAAGACGAATCCTCTGATGATGATTGAGAAAAATTCCTCGAGGTAGCCCTGCCACCACATGTCCCAGGCATCTTCGCAAGATCTTGGGACAAACCAAATGACGCCATAGGGCAGCTGGTTGTCATACAAGTGAAGATGGTTATTGAACTGCTGGTCATTAACTTCGCAGGACAGCCTCCACCACCATGCAATCCAAACACAAGAGAGTACCCGTTACTTGGTTTCTATCCGCGAATAAAATATTGGAACTTCATGGTCTTGTTCCCAATCGTTATGGAACGGTTCTCAATTAGGTCGTATAATATTCCAGCTGCCTACGATGTGGCTCTCTACCACTCCTATTTTATTTAAGGGTCTGCAAGCATTTAAATTAATATTATTAACACATAAACTGAATTTACTCTTGGAGTTTATACAAATCAGTGTTAAGGATATAGTAAAGCTATTATTAAATCACTAGTTCAGAAGCTTATTTATCTTATAGAGAGTTTCTTTTGAACTAGAGTTACTATTATCTCGCTTTTTTCTTTATTCAATACTTCGCTACATAATTTATTCCACTGATGAGGAGTCTTCACGGCTTCTTTGGCTGCCTAAAGCCCTGACTTTCGCACGAAACGAGGCTGAATTACTTTTTCAAGCAGTCTGTTGACCTCATTAAAAGATGATTAAATTTTACTCATTGGACCCTTTTGTCCAGAGTGGAGTTCATGATGAAATATTGGCGTCGGAGTTGTAAATGCTGAGCCTTTTAATGGCTTACTAGTATTCTCTCCACTTTTGATTGAATCATTTGACCGATTGCTTAGTTCTCTTATATTCTGTGATCTTTCTCCGGGTCCCCAATGTTTATGAACTATTTTTTGAATGTATCATCGATATAGAGTATTAGTTTCTTATTGAATTCTTATTTCCGTTCTCTTGGAAGTTGGAAAGAATTGAATTTTTGTAAGTATTTATCAAAAAGGCTTTGAAGTTCCTTTCCGAAACTATTAATAATATCTTTGGTGTTTTCGTGCTATGCGTTCGTCTGGGATGCCGATGAGCATATGTTCATTAGTAAGTTTATTAGTCTTTCTGTTTGCTTCTTAAAGGCAAAAGATTCTTTTGTCCCAAAGGTCAAGAAATCATTATCTTCAACATGATTGCTCTTTGGAATTTGAGGAGGACGGTGTAAAATTTACGTAAAGTTTTGTTTGGCCTTTTCGCAAGATTGAAGCTTTAACTATTCTCTATTCTATGAATTTATTAGTCTTTTTTCCTTATGAAACTATTTTAGTTGGTCGTGGTTTGCCTATTTTTTATGGATTTCTGGGGATTAATTGCTCCAATGCATTCTTAAGTTTAATATAATAACTCTCTATACCTGGATATGAATGGTTGGATCGACCGATAAAACTTAGGCTTATAATTATAGTAATCACATAAATGGAGCTAATCATTACCATGATTGTCGTGACTGTTCTACTTGTACTAGATCAGAGGAGAAATATAAGTTAGTTGTCTAATTAAGATTGATCTCTGCGTGATATTAGTCTAATACTCTTCATTCCGAGCTGTATGGATGTTGTTTATGCCTTAGGTTGGTGAGCCCATTCCAATTATCCTAATTTTAATGCTAACTTAGCTCTATATTGCTACTTCACCTCAATAGACTTATAAAATCTTTCCACTAAAATCTCGATCCTTCCTGCTGAAACTGTTAGCTTTATATCATCACTGTAGTACCGCCAATAACTTTCTTCGTGTAGGCTCCCTACCTTTATACACTAACCAAATTTCGTTTCCGATAGGAATGATAGTATCTGACCGAATAAACAGGGCGGTTTCATTTAATTTTATGCCTAAGCCTTGCCTTTGCCCATTCCCATTGAAGACTATGCTGTGGTTGAAAAAATATATCCATTTGTATCCCTTGGGGAATATGACTTCAACATATCCACTCTCCTAGAAAATTGGTTCAACTAAAAAAGTATCCCAGAGAACGTACCCCAGATTATCAGGATTCTAGAGCTCGATGGCTCTCTTATCCTTTATGAGTGGCTGGACGACTGACTTGTGCTTAGCATATGCTTCTGTTCCTGCACTCAGAAAGAACTGCTTGAGGTCATAATGCAAAAGTACGAATTTCCTATAAATGTCAACAGTCTAATCGTCATATTTCCAAGGCTCGTGCTGCCCATTTCCCCATTTTCCATAAAAGGGAGTAACGATCCTACTTGAGCCCATCTTAGGTAAGCCATTTGGTTGCTGGCTGTCTTTATTTGTACCCACCGATATCAAATCCAAAATTAAGGTAGTCTTTTGATGCACTATGGATGATATTTATCATAGCTGCTCGGAACCCCTCAACAGTATTGTATTGGTCGCCCACCCATCCTGCAAACATCACGTATTTTGGCGCATAGGCGAGGAATACCTTACTCTTTAAGCTGTCGACAGGCCGAGCCATAATCAGAGCCTCGGGTTTTTAGACTTCGTGTAGTTGTAGAATGTGCCATAATACTAATTAGCGTACTCTCGATAGGCAATGTATCGCTTTAGATGAGGGAATAGGCATCGGCCGTAAGAAGTTAATTTATGGGTCAGACCCATCGCACTTCCAGCCATCGAAGCCCAAATCAATAACCCTGTCCATCAATCCTTGAAACCACTTCTTTGCCTAAGGGTTAAAAAAGTCTACAAAAGCTCCTCTTCCTTCCCACCAATTTATTACTTTTCCATGATTCAAAAAGTATCCTTTGCTCTTGCCTTATTCAAATTCAGGGCAGTCAACATCAATAATCGAAGTGGCCCACTAAATTAGAAAAAAACTCACCAATATGATCTTTATTCCCTGTTCATGGAAGTAAGGAGCTACTTTTTAAGGATTTGGAAATTTTTTCTTATCGAAGACGAAGTTGTTTAAGCATTCTGACCATGTTGAATCAATATTGACTCCTCCCACAGGAATATCATCTATCCTTAAGAACTGCTTACATTGTTTATACATCTTTACGAGATCATATATTTAGGTGTCATGCCTTAGCCCTCTTGTTAGCCATACAACATGGGAGTGAGCCCATTCAGCATAAGGCGGAGCGGAATAGAGGGCAAAATAATAGAAACCAAATTGAGAAGCGATTACACGAGCAAGCTGCATTCAGAAGATAGTTATTATCAATCAAATAGATATTCAATTAAAGGAGCCGATATGACAAGTTTAATTAAAATTCAGATAGTTATACTTTAAAGGCCAATCATCATAAAGAAACTAATGGATTAATATCAATAGAATGGGCAAGATAGTGTGATTTCTTGCTGCTGCTAAGTTTTCATGACAGTGGTTTTAGACAAAATACTTTAAACCTTAATATACCCAATAAAGCCAATCAAACAATACAAAATGCCTTTTAAGCTGTCTGGTTCAAGCTGATTCACAAAAAGATTTTTCAAAAAAGATTCCTAGCATCAAGTTCCTAAGCATATGTTTGAATTAAAAAGTAATTTTTCGAAAAAGACGAGATTTTTAATAGATATTTTTGATGATTTATCATAATGCTATGGTCAATGTTGTAGAATTTCAACTATATCGCCTTTGGTATAGAAGTAAAGCACAAAGTAAATAGGTTTTTTCCTCATTTTTAGTGGAAGGGAACTTTCAGCAATCAATTAGTTATCGTTTCTTATCCAGGAAACCGTATTATTAGCCAGATCTGCAGTTAAGGTTAGAATATCTCCTTTATTCATTTGCAATTTGACGTTATTGATTGTTCCTCCTTCATAAACAGTCCCGGCGCAATTGTAATAAATTGCCTATGGCTGAGAACTCCATGATTTTCCAAAAATGTCTCGCGTTCCGAACCCTACGTATAAATACTTTAAAGTAACCTGGGTCAATTGGATGCGATATGTTGTCTTCTTATCGATTGGCAATGGAGTTTTGTTGATAAAGTTATACCAGTTACTCTCTGAAGTATGCTCAACGGCCAAAGTTTTGCCGGTGTTAGTGATTTAGAAGTTTAAGCGATGAGGATTCTCAGGATGGTGACCAAAATCGACTAATGTATTTTTTGTTTCATAGGTTTAGACAAAACCTTCAATCTTTTCCTCAACTATATGTATCTATTTTTAGAGCTTCAAGATATTCTCACTGGTTTCCTGAAGCTTGGTTATTTTTTCCTCCACGTCTTTCAAGATTAATCCCCATTAAGATTGGTAATTTTGTATCATTTTCCACATTTTATTGGTTTCCATTTTTGATAAGTTCTCAAGATCTTAAAATTGGGTTGTCATATTCTTAAGCTTATTTGAAAGCTCTGATATTTTCCATTCAGAACAAATTTTATTTATTAGATCGACGACTTTACTTATCTTAATCTTGACGCATGGATGAACCAGCTGAGGCCAACCACAATTGCCACTGCAATCCACAAGATAATCAAAAGCCGATAACGATACTTTGATTCTTTTTATGCAGCTTACAATTTTTTGCCAAGATTTTATAACTTTTATTCAGTATCTTGATGTTTCTTCTTATCAATACTAGATATTATAGAAGCTGTTAGGTTAGCTGTTCAATCCTCAAATTATTTTTATCGATAGGATCAATAGTCTTGGATATGGTCTTAATGGAAACTAGCTCATCAATACCATACATATTGATGCGAATTTGCAGCTCCCCCTATTATTAATGAAAATTTCTTTGGAGTGTTCAATAAGATAGCTCATTACTGCAGACTGCTATTTAAAGAAATAGCAAAGATCTTTGTGGGCATCAAGATACTTACGGTCAATTGTTTGCTCAAAGTATTAGAATGTGCGATGGTTGGTTATCTTGATGATCAAGCAGGAGTGATCTTAATTGAGCTAGAGTTTAAACAAGAAATCAGAACCTATGCTTGCTTAGTAATTCTTTATATATTGCTTTTATTAATCGTTCATTTTTAATATTATTAATACTTATTAACTCTATGTATGATGAGCTATACATTAAGCATCATATCTCATATTAAATTACCGGGGGTTGGGGTTGGGGTTGGGGTTGGGGTTGGGGGTTGGGGTTGGGGTTGGGGTTGGGGTTGGGGTTGGGGTTGGGTTGGGGTTGGGGTTGGGGTTGGG
>NW_022204871.1:0-24785 GCF_008831285.2 Nymphaea colorata | reverse complement strand
TTGAATACATAAATCGCACTTGTATTGATACGAACTTGTGATTTGAATCATTTAGATCGTGCACAGTAGTTGTAACAATAAATTCAACTCATCGGACTAACTACACGCGTTTGTATCCACATGAACATGTGATTTCAATCATTTAAATCATTCATTATATATCTTTTCCAAACGAACTTCTGGTATCAAAGCCACTAGGTCATTCTATACGTAAGTAAGAAATGGTCACGCACATTCAATTAAATACAAGTGAAAATGAATCACTTAATCTCTCTCAATTAAATATAAGTTATCAATATATGTAATTACAAGTGAAACACGTTAGGTTAACTATATGACACCAAATGAATCACTTGTTAAGGACATCCGTATTAAGAATCATTATAAATGTAACAACTAGTGAAACACATTAGGTAAACCATAAGACACCAAATGAATCACTCGAATCTCATTCATTTTCAAGCAAGCCTATGATTTCGATCTACTAAATCATTTAACATGGATATAACAATAAGTCAAGTACATTCAATAAAGTATGTATGATCATATGAATCACTTAAATCTGACTCGTATTGGTACGAACGCGTGATTTCAACCCTTTAGATCGTTCACTATAGATGTAACAACAAATTCAACTCATCGGACTAATTACACAAATTCAAAGTAATGCATAGATCCCAATTGTATCCATATGAACTTGCGATTTCAATCATTTAAATCATTCATTATATATGTAATAACGAGTAAATACACTAGATTAACTGTAAGGGACCAACTTAATGGCCCGACTCTCATTCATTTCCAAACGAGCTTCTTATTTCAAGCCACTAAGTCATTCTATATGTACGTAACAAACGGCTACGCACACTCAATTAAATATATTGATCAAATATATGTAATAACAAGTGAAAATGAATCATTTAATATCTCAATTAAATATATGTGATCAAATATATGTAATAACAAGAGAAACATATTAGGTTACCTAAAAGACACCAAATGAATCACTCAAATCTCATTCATTTCCGTTAAAACCTATGATTTCAATATACTAAATCATTTAATAATGACGTAACAACAATTTAAACACATTCAATTAAGTATGCGTGATCAAATGAATCACTTAAATCTCACTCGTATCGAGACGAGTGATTTAGTGTGCGTATGGATACAAATGAATGAGATGTAACAACATGTTCAACTTATTAAACAAACTACAAGAGATCAAACTAAACTAATCCATAGGTCTCCTTTACATCCATATAAACTTGTGAGTTTTTATGTTTAAATCGTTGATCATAGATGTCATAACGAGGGAAACACATTAGGTTAATTATAAGACACCAAATGAATCACTCAAATCTCATTTATTTTCAGACAAACTTGTGATTTGAATTCACTTAATCTAGCAATATGGATGTAACAACAAGTTAAGCACATTCAATTAAGTATGTGTGATCATTTGAATCACATAAATCGCACTTGTATTGATACGAACTTGTGATTTCAATCATTTAGATCGTGCACAGTAGTTGTAACAATAAATTCAACTCATCGGACTAACTACACGCGTTTGTATCCACATGAACATGTGATTTCAATCATTTAAATCATTCATTATATATCTTTTCCAAATGAACTTCTGGTATCAAAGCCACTAGGTCATTCTATACGTAAGTAAGAAATGGTCACGCACATTCAATTAAATACAAGTGAAAATGAATCACTTAATCTCTCTCAATTAAATATAAGTTATCAAATATATGTAATTACAAGTGAAACACATTAGGTTACTTACATGACACCAAATGAATCACTCCAATATCATTAATTTTCATACAAACCTATGATTTTAATATACTAAATCATTTAATATAGACGTAACAACAAGTTAAGCACATTCAATTACGTTTGTGTGATAAAATGAATCACTTAAATCCCACTCGTATTGATACGAACTTGTGATTTCAATTCCTTACATCGATCACATAGATGTAAGAACTAGTTCAACTTATTGAACTAACTACAAGGGATCAAACTAATGCATAGGTCTCCTTTATATCCATAGAAACTTGTAAGTTTTAATCATTAAATCATTGATCAAAGATGTAATAACAAGTGAAACAGAATAGGTTAACTACAAGACACCAAATGAATCACTCGAATCTCATTCATTTTCATGCAAGCCTATGATTTCGATCTACTAAATCATTTAACATGGATATAACAATAAGTCAAGTACATTCAATAAAGTATGTATGATCATATGAATCACTTAAATCTGACTCGTATTGGTACGAACGCGTGATTTCAACCCTTTAGATCGTTCACTATAGATGTAACAACAAATTCAACTCATCGGACTAATTACACAAATTCAAAGTAATGCATAGATCCCAATTGTATCCATATGAACTTGCGATTTCAATCATTTAAATCATTCATTATATATGTAATAACGAGTAAAATACACTAGATTAACTGTAAGGGACCAACTTAATGGCCCGACTCTCATTCATTTCCAAATGAGCTTCTTATTTCAAGCCACTAAGTCATTCTATATGTACGTAACAAACGGCTACGCACACTCAATTAAATATATTGATCAAATATATGTAATAACAAGTGAAAATGAATCATTTAATATCTCAATTAAATATATGTGATCAAATATATGTAATAACAAGAGAAACATATTAGGTTACCTAAAAGACACCAAATGAATCACTCAAATCTCATTCATTTCCGTTAAAACCTATGATTTCAATATACTAAATCATTTAATAATGACGTAACAACAATTTAAACACATTCAATTAAGTATGCGTGATCAAATGAATCACTTAAATCTCACTCGTATCGAGACGAGTGATTTAGTGTGCGTATGGATACAAATGAATGAGATGTAACAACATGTTCAACTTATTGAACAAACTACAAGAGATCAAACTAAACTAATCCATAGTCTCCTTTACATCCATATAAACTTGTGAGTTTTATGTTTAAATCGTTGATCATAGATGTCATAACGAGGGAAACACATTAGGTTAATTATAAGATACCAAATGAATCACTCAAATCTCATTTATTTTCAGACAAACTTGTGATTTGAATTCACTTAATCTAGCAATATGGATGTAACAACAAGTTAAGCACATTCAATTAAGTATGTGTGATCATTTGAATCACATAAATCGCACTTGTATTGATACGAACTTGTGATTTCAATCATTTAGATCGTGCACAGTAGTTGTAAAAATAAATTCAACTCATCGGACTAACTACACGCGTTTGTATCCACATGAACATGTGATTTCAATCATTTAAATCATTCATTATATATCTTTTCCAAACGAACTTCTGGTATCAAAGCCACTAGGTCATTCTATACGTAAGTAAGAAATGGTCACGCACATTCAATTAAATACAAGTGAAAATGAATCACTTAATCTCTCTCAATTAAATATAAGTTATCAAATATATGTAATTACAAGTGAAACACGTTAGGTTAACTATATGACACCAAATGAATCACTTGTTAAGGACATCCGTATTAAGAATCATTATAAATGTAACAACTAGTGAAACACATTAGGTAAACCATAAGACACCAAATGAATCACTCGAATCTCATTCATTTTCATGCAAGCCTATGATTTCGATCTACTAAATCATTTAACATGGATATAACAATAAGTCAAGTACATTCAATAAAGTATGTATGATCATATGAATCACTTAAATCTGACTCGTATTGGTACGAACGCGTGATTTCAACCCTTTAGATCGTTCACTATAGATGTAACAACAAATTCAACTCATCGGACTAATTACACAAATTCAAAGTAATGCATAGATCCCAATTGTATCCATATGAACTTGCGATTTCAATCATTTAAATCATTCATATATATGTAATAACGAGTGAAATACACTAGATTAACTGTAAGGGACCAACTTAATGGCCTGACTCTCATTCATTTCCAAACGAGCTTCTTATTTCAAGCCACTAAGTCATTCTATATGTACGTAACAAACGGCTACGCACACTCAATTAAATATATTGATCAAATATATGTAATAACAAGTGAAAATGAATCATTTAATATCTCAATTAAATATATGTGATCAAATATATGTAATAACAAGAGAAACATATTAGGTTACCTACAAGACACCAAATGAATCACTCAAATCTCATTCATTTCCATACAAACCTATGATTTCAATATACTAAATCATTTAATAATGACGTAACAACAATTTAAACACATTCAATTAAGTATGCGTGATCAAATGAATCACTTAAATCTCACTCGTATCGAGACGAGTGATTTAGTGTGCGTATGGATACAAATGAATGAGATGTAACAACATGTTCAACTTATTGAACAAACTACAAGAGATCAAACTAAACTAATCCATAGGTCTCCTTTACATCCATATAAACTGTGAGTTTTATGTTTAAATCGTTGATCATAGATGTCATAACGAGGGAAACACATTAGGTTAATTATAAGACACCAAATGAATCACTCAAATCTCATTTATTTTCAGACAAACTTGTGATTTGAATTCACTTAATCTAGCAATATGGATGTAACAACAAGTTAAGCACATTCAATTAAGTATGTGTGATCATTTGAATCACATAAATCGCACTTGTATTGATACGAACTTGTGATTTCAATCATTTAGATCGTGCACAGTAGTTGTAACAATAAATTCAACTCATCGGACTAACTACACGCGTTTGTATCCACATGAACATGTGATTTCAATCATTTAAATCTTTCATTATATATCTTTTCCAAACGAACTTCTGGTATCAAAGCCACTAGGTCATTCTATATGTAAGTAAGAAATGGTCACGCACATTCAATTAAATACAAGTGAAAATGAATCACTTAATCTCTCTCAATTAAATATAAGTTATCAAATATATGTAATTACAAGTGAAACACGTTAGGTTAACTATATGACACCAAATGAATCACTTGTTAAGGACATCCGTATTAAGAATCATTATAAATGTAACAACTAGTGAAACACATTAGGTAAACCATAAGACACCAAATGAATCACTCGAATCTCATTCATTTTCGTGCAAGCCTATGATTTCGATCTACTAAATCATTTAACATGGATATAACAATAAGTCAAGTACATTCAATAAAGTATGTATGATCATATGAATCACTTAAATCTGACTCGTATTGGTACGAACGCGTGATTTCAACCCTTTAGATCGTTCACTATAGATGTAACAACAAATTCAACTCATCGGACTAATTACACAATTCAAAGTAATGCATAGATCCCAATTGTATCATATGAACTTGCGATTTCAATCATTTAAATCATTCATTATATATGTAATAACGAGTGAAATACACTAGATTAACTGTAAGGGACCAACTTAATGGCCTGACTCTCATTCATTTCCAAACGAGCTTCTTATTTCAAGCCACTAAGTCATTCTATATGTACGTAACAAACGGCTACGCACACTCAATTAAATATATTGATCAAATATATGTAATAACAAGTGAAAATGAATCATTTAATATCTCAATTAAATATATGTGATCAAATATATGTAATAACAAGAGAAACATATTAGGTTACCTACAAGACACCAAATGAATCACTCAAATCTCATTCATTTCCATACAAACCTATGATTTCAATATACTAAATCATTTAATAATGACGTAACAACAATTAACACATTCAATTAAGTATGCGTGATCAAATGAATCACTTAAATCTCACTCGTATCGAGACGAGTGATTTAGTGTGCGTATGGATACAAATGAATGAGATGTAACAACATGTTCAACTTATTGAACAAACTACAAGGATCAAACTAAACTAATCCATAGGTCTCCTTTACATCCATATAAACTTGTGAGTTTTTATGTTTAAATCGTTGATCATAGATGTCATAACGAGGAAACACATTAGGTTAATTATAAGACACCAAATGAATCACTCAAATCTCATTTATTTTCAACAAACTTGTGATTTGAATTCACTTAATCTAGCAATATGGATGTAACAACAAGTTAAGCACATTCAATTAAGTATGTGTGATCATTTGAATCACATAAATCGCACTTGTATTGATACGAACTTGTGATTTCAATCATTTAGATCGTGCACTATAGTTGTAACAATAAATTCAACTCATCGGACTAACTACACGCGTTTGTATCCACATGAACATGTGATTTCAATCATTTAAATCATTCATTATATATTTTTCCAAACGAACTTCTGGTATCAAAGCCACTAGGTCATTCTATACGTAAGTAAGAAATGGTCACGCACATTCAATTAAATACAAGTGAAAATGAATCACTTAATCTCTCTCAATTAAATATAAGTATCAAATATATGTAATACAAGTGAAACACATTAGGTTACTTACAAGACACCAAATGAATCACTCCAATATCATTAATTTTCATACAAACCTATGATTTTAATATACTAAATCATTTAATATAGACGTAACAACAAGTTAAGCACATTCAATTACGTTTGTGTGATAAAATGAATCACTTAAATCCCACTCGTATTGATACGAACTTGTGATTTCAATTCCTTACATCGATCACCATAGATGTAAGAACTAGTTCAACTTATTGAACTAACTACAAGGGATCAAACTAATGCATAGGTCTCCTTTATATCCATACAAACTTGTAAGTTTTAATCATTTAAATCATTGATCAAAGATGTAATAACAAGTGAAACACAATAGGTTAACTACAAGACACCAAATGAATCACTCGAATCTCATTCATTTTCGCACAAACTTGTGATTTCAATCTACTAAATCATTTATTATAGACGTAACAACAAGTTAACACATTCAATTAAGTATGCATGATTATATGAATCACTTAAATCTCACTTGTATTCGTACGAACATGTGATTTCAATCCTTTAGAACGTTCCCTATAGATGTAACAACAAATTCAACTCATCGGACTAACTACACGTGTACAAATATAGTGACTTCAACCATTTGTATCCATATAAACTTGTGATTTCAACCATTTAAATCATTCATTATAGATGTAATAACAAGTGAAATACATTAGATTAACTATAAGGGACCAATATAGTGACTGACTCTCATTCATTTCCAAACGGACTTCTTTTTTCAAGCCACTAAGTCATTCTATACGTATGTAACAAATGGTTACGCACATTCAATTAAATATAAGTTATCAAATGTATGTAAGAACAAGTAAAAATGAATACATAATCTCTCGATTAAACATAAGTGATCAAATGTATGTAATAACAAGTGAAACACATTAAGTTACCTGTAAACACCAAATGAATCACTCGAATCCATTCATTTTCATATAAACCTATGATTTGAATTTACTAAATCATTTAATATAAACGTAACAACAAGTTAAGTACATTCAATTAAATATGCGTGATCAATTGAATCACTTAAATCCCACTCGTATTGATGTGAACTTGTGCATCGATCATATAGATGTAACAACATGTTCAACTTATCGTACAAACTAGAAGGATCAAACTAATGCATAGGTCTCCTTTATATCCATATAAACTTGTGAGTTTTAATTATTTAAATCATTGATCATGGATGTAATAACATGTGAAACACGTTAGGTTAACTATAAGACACCAAATGAATCACTCGAATCACATTCATTTTCATACAAACTTGTGATTTCAGTTCACTTAATCAAGCAACATGGATGTAACAATAAGTTAAGCACATTCAATTAAGTATGTGTGATCATTTGAATCACTTAAATCGCACTTGTATTGATACGAACTTGTAATTTCAATCCTTTAGATCGTGCACTATAGTCGTACCAATACGAGTCAGATTTAAGTGATTCATATGATCACGCATACTTTATTGAATGTACTTGACTTATTGTTATATCCATGTTAAATGATTTAGTAGATTGAAATCACAGGCTTGCATGAAAATGAATGAGATTTGAGTGATTCATTTGGTGCCCTATTGTTAACCTAATTCACTTGTTAAGCACATTCAATTAATTACAAGTGAAACACATTAGGTTAACTATATGACACCAAATGAATCACTTGTTAAGGACATCCGTATTAAGAATCATTATAAATGTAACAACTAGTGAAACACATTAGGTAAACCATAAGACACCAAATGAATCACTCGAATCTCATTCATTTTCATCAACTTGATTCGATTATAAATCATTAATATAACAAAAGTAACACATTCAATAAGTATGCATGATCATATGAATCATTAAATCTACTTGTATTGGTACGAACGCGTGATTTCAATCCTTTAGATCGTTCACTATAGATGTAACAACAAATTCAACTCATCGGACTAATTACACGCATTCAAAGTAATGCATAGATCCCATTTGTATCCATATGAACTTGCGATTTCAATCATTTAAATCATTCATTATAATGTAATAACAAGTGAAATACACTAGATTAACTGTAAGGGACCAACTTAATGACCTGACTCTCATTCATTTCCAAACGAACTTCTTATTTCAAGCCACTAAGTCATTCTATACGTATGTAACAAATGGCTACGCACACTCAATTAAATATATTGATCAAATATATGTAATAACAAGTGAAAATGAATCATTTAATCTCTCAATTAAATATATGTGATCAAATATATGTAATAACAAGTGAAACATATTAGGTTACCTACAAGACACCAAATGAATCACTCAAATCTCATTCATTTCCATACAAACCTATGATTTCAATATACTAAATCATTTAATATAGACGTAACAACAAGTTAAGCACATTCAATTAAGTATGCGTGATCAAATGAATCACTTAAATCTCACTCGTATCGAGACGAGTGATTTAGTGTGCGTATGGATACAAATGAATGAGATGTAACAACATGTTCAACTTATTGAACAAACTACAAGGGATCAAACTAAACTAATCCATAGGTCTCCTTTACATCCATATAAACTTGTGAGTTTTTATCGTTTAAATCGTTGATCATAGATGTCATAACGAGTGAAACACATTAGGTTAATTATAAGACACCAAATGAATCACTCAAATCTCATTTATTTTCACACAAACTTGTGATTTGAATTCACTTAATCTAGCAATATGGATGTAACAACAAGTTAAGCACATTCAATTAAGTATGTGTGATCATTTGAATCACTTAAATCGCACTTGTATTGATACGAACTTGTGATTTCAATCATTTAGATCGTGCACTATAGTTGTAACAATAAATTCAACTCATCGGACTAACTACACGCGTTTGTATCCACATGAACATGTGATTTCAATCATTTAAATCATTCATTATATATGTATTCCAAACGAACTTCTGGTATCAAAGCCACTAGGTCATTCTATACGTAAGTAAGAAATGGTCACGCACATTCAATTAAATACAAGTGATCAATTATATGTAATAACAAGTGAAAATGAATCACTTAATCTCTCAATTAAATATAAGTGATCAAATATATGTAATAACAAGTGAAACACATTAGGTTACTTACAAGACACCAAATGAATCACTCCAATATCATTCATTTCATACAAACCTATGATTTTAATCTACTAAATCATTTAATATAGACGTAACAACAAGTTAAGCACATTCAATTACGTATGTGTGATAAAATGAATCACTTAAATCCCACTCGTATTGATACGAACTTGTGATTTCAATTCCTTACATCGATCACCATAGATGTAAGAACTAGTTCAACTTATTGAACTAACTACAAGGGATCAAACTAATGCATAGGTCTCCTTTATATCCATACAAACTTGTAAGTTTTAATCATTTAAATCATTGATCAAAGATGTAATAACAAGTGAAACACAATAGGTTAACTACAAGACACCAAATGAATCACTCGAATCTCATTCATTTTCGCACAAACTTGTGATTTCAATCTACTAAATCATTTATTATAGACGTAACAACAAGTTAAACACATTCAATTAAGTATGCATGATTATATGAATCACTTAAATCTCACTTGTATTCGTACGAACATGTGATTTCAATCCTTTAGAACGTTCCCTATAGATGTAACAACAAATTCAACTCATCGGACTAACTACACGTGTACAAATATAGTGACTTCAACCATTTGTATCCATATAAACTTGTGATTTCAACCATTTAAATCATTCATTATAGATGTAATAACAAGTGAAATACATTAGATTAACTATAAGGGACCAATATAGTGACTTGACTCTCATTCATTTCCAAACGGACTTCTTTTTCAAGCCACTAAGTCATTCTATACGTATGTAACAAATGGTTACGCACATTCAATTAAATATAAGTTATCAAATGTATGTAAGAACAAGTAAAAATGAATCACATAATCTCTCGATTAAACATAAGTGATCAAATGTATGTAATAACAAGTGAAACACATTAAGTTACCTGTAAGACACCAAATGAATCACTCGAATCCATTCATTTTCATAAAACTATGATTTGAATTTACTAAATCATTTAATATAAACGTAACAACAAGTTAAGTACATTCAATTAAATATGCGTGATCAATTGAATCACTTAAATCCACTCGTATTGATGTGAACTTGTGCATCGATCACTATAGATGTAACAACATGTTCAACTTATCGTACAAACTAAAAGGATCAAACTAATGCATAGGTCTCCTTTATATCCATATAAACTTGTGAGTTTTAATTATTTAAATCATTGATCATGATGTAATAACATGTGAAACACGTTAGGTTAATATAAGACACCAAATGAATCACTCGAATCCATTCATTTTCATACAAACTTGTGATTTATTCACTTAATCAAGCAAATGGATGTAACAAAAGTTAAGCACATTCAATTAAGTATGTGTGATCATTTGAATCACTTAAATCGCACTTGTATTGATACGAACTTGTGATTTCAATCATTTAGATCGTGCACTATAGTTGTAACAATAAATTCAACTCATCGGACTAACTACACGTTTGTATCCACATGAACATGTGATTTCAATCATTTAAATCATTCATTATATATGTATTCAAACGAACTTCTGGTATCAAAGCCACTAGGTCATTCTATACGTAAGTAAGAAATGGTCAGCACATTCAATTAAATACAAGTGATCAATTATATGTAATAACAAGTGAAAATGAATCACTTAATCTCTCAATTAAATATAAGTGATCAAATATATGTAATAACAAGTGAAACACATTAGGTTACTTACAAGACACCAAATGAATCACTCCAATATCATTCATTTTCATACAAACCTATGATTTTAATCTACTAAATCATTTAATATAGACGTAACAACAAGTTAAGCACATTCAATTACGTATGTGTGATAAAATGAATCACTTAAATCCCACTCGTATTGATACGAACTTGTGATTTCAATTCCTTACATCGATCACCATAGATGTAAGAACTAGTTCAACTTATTGAACTAACTACAAGGGATCAAACTAATGCATAGGTCTCCTTTATATCCATACAAACTTGTAAGTTTTAATCATTTAAATCATTGATCAAAGATGTAATAACAAGTGAAACACAATAGGTTAACTACAAGACACCAAATGAATCACTCGAATCTCATTCATTTTCGCACAAACTTGTGATTTCAATCTACTAAATCATTTATTATAGACGTAACAACAAGTTAAACACATTCAATTAAGTATGCATGATTATATGAATCACTTAAATCTCACTTGTATTCGTACGAACATGTGATTTCAATCCTTTAGAACGTTCCCTATAGATGTAACAACAAATTCAACTCATCGGACTAACTACACGTGTACAAATATAGTGACTTCAACCATTTGTATCCATATAAACTTGTGATTTCAACCATTTAAATCATTCATTATAGATGTAATAACAAGTGAAATACATTAGATTAACTATAAGGGACCAATATAGTGACTTGACTCTCATTCATTTCCAAACGGACTTCTTTTTTCAAGCCACTAAGTCATTCTATACGTATGTAACAAATGGTTACGCACATTCAATTAAATATAAGTTATCAAATGTATGTAAGAACAAGTAAAAATGAATCACATAATCTCTCGATTAAACATAAGTGATCAAATGTATGTAATAACAAGTGAAACACATTAAGTTACCTGTAAGACACCAAATGAATCACTCGAATCCCATTCATTTTCATATAAACCTATGATTTGAATTTACTAAATCATTTAATATAAACGTAACAACAAGTTAAGTACATTCAATTAAATATGCGTGATCAATTGAATCACTTAAATCCCACTCGTATTGATGTGAACTTGTGCATCGATCACTATAGATGTAACAACATGTTCAACTTATCGTACAAACTAGAAAGGATCAAACTAATGCATAGGTCTCCTTTATATCCATATAAACTTGTGAGTTTTAATTATTTAAATCATTGATCATGGATGTAATAACATGTGAAACACGTTAGGTTAACTATAAGACACCAAATGAATCACTCGAATCACATTCATTTTCATACAAACTTGTGATTTCAGTTCACTTAATCAAGCAACATGGATGTAACAATAAGTTAAGCACATTCAATTAAGTATGTGTGATCATTTGAATCACTTAAATCGCACTTGTATTGATACGAACTTGTAATTTCAATCCTTTAGATCGTGCACTATAGTCGTACCAATACGAGTCAGATTTAAGTGATTCATATGATCACGCATACTTTATTGAATGTACTTGACTTATTGTTATATCCATGTTAAATGATTTAGTAGATTGAAATCACAGGCTTGCATGAAAATGAATGAGATTTGAGTGATTCATTTGGTGCCCTATTGTTAACCTAATTCACTTGTTAAGCACATTCAATTAAATTACAAGTGAAACACATTAGGTTAACTATATGACACCAAATGAATCACTTGTTAAGGACATCCGTATTAAGAATCATTATAAATGTAACAACTAGTGAAACACATTAGGTAAACCATAAGACACCAAATGAATCACTCGAATCTCATTCATTTTCATACAAACTTGTGATTTCGATCTACTAAATCATTTAATATAGATGTAACAACAAGTTAAACACATTCAATTAAGCATGCATGATCATATGAATCATTTAAATCTCACTTGTATTGGTACGAACGCGTGATTTCAATCCTTTAGATCGTTCACTATAGATGTAACAACAAATTCAACTCATCGGACTAATTACACGCATTCAAAGTAATGCATAGATCCCATTTGTATCCATATGAACTTGCGATTTCAATCATTTAAATCATTCATTATAGATGTAATAACAAGTGAAATACACTAGATTAACTGTAAGGGACCAACTTAATGACCTGACTCTCATTCATTTCCAAACGAACTTCTTATTTCAAGCCACTAAGTCATTCTATACGTATGTAACAAATGGCTACGCACACTCAATTAAATATATTGATCAAATATATGTAATAACAAGTGAAAATGAATCATTTAATCTCTCAATTAAATATATGTGATCAAATATATGTAATAACAAGTGAAACATATTAGGTTACCTACAAGACACCAAATGAATCACTCAAATCTCATTCATTTCCATACAAACCTATGATTTCAATATACTAAATCATTTAATATAGACGTAACAACAAGTTAAGCACATTCAATTAAGTATGCGTGATCAAATGAATCACTTAAATCTCACTCGTATCGAGACGAGTGATTTAGTGTGCGTATGGATACAAATGAATGAGATGTAACAACATGTTCAACTTATTGAACAAACTACAAGGGATCAAACTAAACTAATCCATAGGTCTCCTTTACATCCATATAAACTTGTGAGTTTTTATCGTTTAAATCGTTGATCATAGATGTCATAACGAGTGAAACACATTAGGTTAATTATAAGACACCAAATGAATCACTCAAATCTCATTTATTTTCACACAAACTTGTGATTTGAATTCACTTAATCTAGCAATATGGATGTAACAACAAGTTAAGCACATTCAATTAAGTATGTGTGATCATTTGAATCACTTAAATCGCACTTGTATTGATACGAACTTGTGATTTCAATCATTTAGATCGTGCACTATAGTTGTAACAATAAATTCAACTCATCGGACTAACTACACGCGTTTGTATCCACATGAACATGTGATTTCAATCATTTAAATCATTCATTATATATGTATTCCAAACGAACTTCTGGTATCAAAGCCACTAGGTCATTCTATACGTAAGTAAGAAATGGTCACGCACATTCAATTAAATACAAGTGATCAATTATATGTAATAACAAGTGAAAATGAATCACTTAATCTCTCAATTAAATATAAGTGATCAAATATATGTAATAACAAGTGAAACACATTAGGTTACTTACAAGACACCAAATGAATCACTCCAATATCATTCATTTTCATACAAACCTATGATTTTAATCTACTAAATCATTTAATATAGACGTAACAACAAGTTAAGCACATTCAATTACGTATGTGTGATAAAATGAATCACTTAAATCCCACTCGTATTGATACGAACTTGTGATTTCAATTCCTTACATCGATCACCATAGATGTAAGAACTAGTTCAACTTATTGAACTAACTACAAGGGATCAAACTAATGCATAGGTCTCCTTTATATCCATACAAACTTGTAAGTTTTAATCATTTAAATCATTGATCAAAGATGTAATAACAAGTGAAACACAATAGGTTAACTACAAGACACCAAATGAATCACTCGAATCTCATTCATTTTCGCACAAACTTGTGATTTCAATCTACTAAATCATTTATTATAGACGTAACAACAAGTTAAACACATTCAATTAAGTATGCATGATTATATGAATCACTTAAATCTCACTTGTATTCGTACGAACATGTGATTTCAATCCTTTAGAAGTTCCCTATAGATGTAACAACAAATTCAACTCATCGGACTAACTACACGTGTACAAATATAGTGACTTCAACCATTTGTATCCATATAAACTTGTGATTTCAACCATTTAAATCATTCATTATAGATGTAATAACAAGTGAAATACATTAGATTAACTATAAGGGACCAATATAGTGACTTGACTCTCATTCATTTCCAAACGGACTTCTTTTTTCAAGCCACTAAGTCATTCTATACGTATGTAACAAATGGTTACGCACATTCAATTAAATATAAGTTATCAAATGTATGTAAGAACAAGTAAAAATGAATCACATAATCTCTCGATTAAACATAAGTGATCAAATGTATGTAATAACAAGTGAAACACATTAAGTTACCTGTAAACACCAAATGAATCACTCGAATCCCATCATTTTCATATAAACCATGATTTGAATTTACTAAATCATTTAATATAAACGTAACAACAAGTTAAGTACATTCAATTAAATATGCGTGATCAATTGAATCACTTAAATCCCACTCGTATTGATGTGAACTTGTGCATCGATCACTATAGATGTAACAACATGTTCAACTTATGTACAAACTAAAAGGATCAAACTAATGCATAGGTCTCCTTTATATCCATATAAACTTGTGAGTTTTAATTATTTAAATCATTGATAGTGGATGTAATAACATGTGAAACACGTTAGGTTAACTATAAGACACCAAATGAATCACTCGAATCACATTCATTTTCATACAAACTTGTGATTTCAGTTCACTTAATCAAGCAACATGGATGTAACAATAAGTTAAGCACATTCAATTAAGTATGTGTGATCATTTGAATCACTTAAATCGCACTTGTATTGATACGAACTTGTAATTTCAATCCTTTAGATCGTGCACTATAGTCGTACCAATACGAGTCAGATTTAAGTGATTCATATGATCACGCATACTTTATTGAATGTACTTGACTTATTGTTATATCCATGTTAAATGATTTAGTAGATTGAAATCACAGGCTTGCATGAAAATGAATGAGATTTGAGTGATTCATTTGGTGCCCTATTGTTAACCTAATTCACTTGTTAAGCACATTCAATTAAATTACAAGTGAAACACATTAGGTTAACTATATGACACCAAATGAATCACTTGTTAAGGACATCCGTATTAAGAATCATTATAAATGTAACAACTAGTGAAACACATTAGGTAAACCATAAGACACCAAATGAATCACTCGAATCTCATTCATTTTCATACAAACTTGTGATTTCGATCTACTAAATCATTTAATATAGATGTAACAACAAGTTAAAAATTCAATTAAGCATGCATGATCATATGAATCATTTAAATCTCACTTGTATTGGTACGAACGCGTGATTTCAATCCTTTAGATCGTTCACTATAGATGTAACAACAAATTCAACTCATCAGGACTAATTACACGCATTCAAAGTAATGCATAGATCCCATTTGTATCCATATGAACTTGCGATTTCAATATTTAAATCATTCATTATAGATGTAATAACAAGTGAAATACACTAGATTAACTGTAAGGGACCAACTTAATGACCTGACTCTCATTCATTTCCAAACGAACTTCTTATTTCAAGCCACTAAGTCAATCTATACGTATGTAACAAATGACTACGCACACTCATTAAATATATTGATCAAATATATGTAATAACAAGTGAAAATGATCATTTAATCTCTCAATTAAATATATGTGATCAAATATATGTAATAACAAGTGAAACATATTAGGTTACCTACAAGACACCAAATGAATCACTCAAATCTCATTCATTTCCATACAAACCTATGATTTCAATATACTAAATCATTTAATATAGACGTAACGACAAGTTAAGCACATTCAATTAAGTATGCGTGATCAAATGAATCACTTAAATATCACTCGTATCGAGACGAGTGATTTAGTCTGCGTATGGATACAAATGAATGAGATGTAACAACATGTTCAACTTACTGAACAAACTACAAGGATCAAACTAAACTAATCCATAGGTCTCCTTTACATCCATATAAACTTGTGGTTTTTATCGTTTAAATCGTTGATCATAATGTCATAACGAGTGAAACACATTGGTTAATTATAAGACACCAAATGAATCACTCAAATCTCATTTATTTTCAACAAACTTGTGATTTGAATTCACTTAATCTAGCAATATGGATGTAACAACAAGTTAAGCACATTCAATTAAGTATGTGTGATCATTTGAATCACTTAAATCGCACTTGTATTGATACAACTTGTGATTTCAATCATTTAGATCGTGCACTATAGTTGTAACAATAAATTCAACTCATCGGACTAACTACATGCTTTGTGTCCACATGAACATGTGATTTCAATCATTTATCATTCATTATATATGTATTCCAAACGAACTTCTGGTATCAAAGCCACTAGGTCATTCTATACGTAAGTAATAAATGGTCACGCACATTCAATTAAATACAAGTGATCAATTATATGTAATAACAAGTGAAAGTGAATCACTTAATCTCTCAATTAAATATAAGTGATCAAATATATGTAATAACAAGTGAAACACATTAGGTTACTTACAAGCACCAAATGAATCACTCTAATATCATTCATTTTCGTACAAACCTATGATTTTAATCTACTAATCATTTAATATAACGTAACAACAAGTTAAGCACATTCAATTACGTATGCATGATAAAATGAATCACTTAAATCCCACTCGCATTGATACGAACTTGTGATTTCAATTCCTTACATCGATCACCATAGATGTAAGAACTAGTTCAACTTATTGAACTAACTACAAGGGATCAAACTAATGCATAGGTCTCCTTTATATCCATACAAACTTGTAAGTTTTAATCATTTAAATCATTGATGATCAAAGATGTAATAACAAGTGAAACACAATAGGTTAACTACAAGACACCAAATGAATCACTCAAATCTCATTCATTTTCGCACAAACTTGTGATTTCAATCTGCTAAATCATTTATTATAGACGTAACAACAAGTTAAACACATTCAATTAAGTATGCATGATTATATGAATCACTTAAATCTCACTTGTATTGTACGAACATGTGATTTCAATCCTTTAGAAGTTCCTATAGATGTAACAACAAATTCAACTCATCGGACTAACTACACGTGTACAAATATAGTGACTTCAACCATTTGTATCCATATAAACTTGTGACTTTTAATTATTTAAATCATTGATAGTGGATGTAATAACATGTGAAACACCTTAGGTTAACTATAAGACACCAAATGAATCACTCGAATCACATCATTTTCATACAAACTTGTGATTTCAGTTCACTTAATCAAGCAACATGGATGTAACAATAAGTTAAGCACATTCAATTAAGTATGTGTGATCATTTGAATCACTTAAATCGCACTTGTATTGATACGAACTTGTAATTTCAATCCTTTAGATCGTGCACTATAGTCGTACCAATACGAGTCAGATTTAAGTGAGTCATATGATCACGCATACTTTATTGAATGTACTTGACTTATTGTTATATCCATGTTAAATGATTTAGTAGATTGAAATCACAGGCTTGCATGAAAATGAATGAGATTTGAGTGATTCATTTGGTGCCCTATTGTTAACCTAATTCACTTGTTATGCACATTCAATTAAATTACAAGTGAAACACATTAGGTTAACTATATGACACCAAATGAATCACTTGTTAAGGACATCCGTATTAAGAATCATTATAAATGTAACAACTATTGAAACACATTAGGTAAACCATAAGACACCAAATGAATCACTCGAATCTCATTCATTTTCATACAAACTTGTGATTTCGATCTACTAAATCATTTAATATAGATGTAACAACAAGTTAAACACATTCAATTAAGCATGCATGATCATATGAATCATTTAAATCTCACTTGTATTGGTACGAACGCGTGATTTCAATCCTTTAGATCATTCACTATAGATGTAACAACAAATTCAACTCATCAGACTAATTACACGCATTCAAAGTAATGCATAGATCCCATTTGTATCCATATGAACTTGCGATTTCAATTTTTAAATCATTCATTATAGATGTATTAACAAGTGAAATACATAGATTAACTGTAAGGGACCAACTTAATGACCTGACTCTCATTCATTTCCAAACGAACTTCATTTTTCAAGCCACTAAGTCATCTATACGTATGTAACAAATGACTACGCACACTCAATTAAATATATTGATCAAATATATGTAATAACAAGTGAAAATGAGTCATGTAATCTCTCAATTAAATATATGTGATCAAATATATGTAATAACAAGTGAAACATATTATGTTACCTACAAGACACCAAATGAATCACTCAAATCTCATTCATTTCCATACAAACCTATGATTTCAATATACTAAATCATTTAATATAGACGTAACAACAAGTTAAGCACATTCAATTAAGTATGCGTGATCCAATGAATCACTTAAATCTCACTCGTATCGAGACGAGTGATTTAGTGTGCGTATGGATACAAATGATGAGATGTAACAACATGTTCGATTTTTGAACAAACTACAAGGGATCAAACTAAACTAATCCATAGGTCTCCTTTACATCCATATAAACTTGTGAGTTTTTATCGTTTAAATCGTTGATCATAGATGTCATAACGAGTGAAACACATTAGTTAATATAAGACACCAAATGAATCACTCAAATCTCACTTATTTTCACACAAACTTGTGATTTGAATTCACTTAATCTAGCAATATGGATGTAACAACAAGTTAAGCACATTCAATTAAGTATGTGTGATCATTTGAATCACTTAAATCGCACTTGTATTGATACGAACTTGTGATTTCAATCATTTAGATCGTACACTATAGTTGTAACAATAAATTCAACTCATCGGACTAACTACACGAGTTTGTGTCCACATGAACATGTGATTTCAATCATTTAAATCATTCATTATATATGTATTTCAAACGAACTTCTGGTATCAAAGCCACTAGGTCATTCTATACGTAAGTAAGAAATGGTCATGCACATTAATTAAATACAAGTGATCAATTATATTAATAACAAGTGAAAATGAATCACTTAATCTCTTAATTAAATATAAGTGATCAAATATATGTAATAACAAGTGAAACACATTAGGTTACTTACAAGACACCAAATGAATCACTCTAATATCATTCATTTTCATACAAACCTATGATTTTAATCTACTAAATCATTTAATGTAGACGTAACAACAAGTTAAGCACATTCAATTACGTATGCGTGATAAAATGAATCACTTAAATCCCACTCGTATTGATACGAACTTGTGATTTCAATTCCTTACATCGATCACCATAATGTAAGAACTAGTTCAACTTATTGAACTAACTACAAGGGATCAAACTAATGCGTAGGTCTCCTTTATATCCATACAAACTTGTAAGTTTTAATTATTTAAATCATTGATCAAAGATGTAATAACAAGTGAAACACAATAGGTTAACTACAAGACACCAAATGAATCACTCGAATCTCATTCATTTTCGCACAAACTTGTGATTTCAATCTACTAAATCATTTATTATAGATGTAACAACAAGTTAAACACATTCAATTAAGTATGCACGATTATATGAATCACTTAAATCTCCCTTGTATTCGTACGAACATGTGATTTCAACCTTTAGAACGTTCCCTATAGATGTAACAACAAATTCAACTCATCGGACTAACTACACGTGTACAAATATAGTGACTTCAACCATTTGTATCCATATAAACTTGTGATTTCAACCATTTAAATCTTTCATTATAGATGTAATGACAAGTGAAATACATTAGATTAACTATAAGGGACCAATAAAGTGACTTGACTCTCATTCATTTCCAAACGGACTTCTTTTTTCAAGCCACTAAGTCATTCTATACGTATGTAACAAATGGTTACGCACATTCAATTAAATATAAGTTATCAAATGTATGTAAGAACAAGTAAAAATGAATCACATAATCTCTCGATTAAACATAAGTGGTCAAATGTATGTAATAACAAGTGAAACACATTAAGTTACCTGTAAGACACCAAATGAATCAATCGAATCCCATTCATTTTCATATAAACCTATGATTTGAATTTACTAAATCATTTAATATAAAGGTAACAACAAGTTAAGTACATTCAATTAAATATGCGTGATCAATTGAATCACTTAAATCCCACTCGTATTGACGTGAACTTGTGCATCGATCACTATAGATGTAAATACATGTTCAACTTATCGTACAAACTAGAAATGATCAAACTAATGCATAGGTCTCCTTTATATCCATATAAACTTGTGAGTTTTAATTATTTAAATCATTGATCGTGGATGTAATAGCATGTGAAACACGTTAGGTTAACTATAAGACACCAAATGAATCACTCGAATCACATTCTTTTCATACAAACTTGTGATTTCAGTTCACTTAATCAAGCAACATGGATGTAACAATAAGTTAAGCACATTCAATTAAGTATGTATGATCAGTTGAATCACTTAAATCGCACTTGTGTTGATACGAACTTGTAGTTTCAATCCTTTAGATCGTGCACTCTAGTCGTACCAATACGAGTCAGATTTAAGTGATTCATATGATCACGCATACTTTATTGCATGTACTTGACTTATTGTTATATACATGTTAAATAATTTAGTAGATTGAAATCACAGGCTTGCATGAAAATGAATGAGATTTGAGTGATTCATTTGGTGTCCTATTGTTAACCTAATTCACTTGTTAAGCAGATTCAATTAAATTACAAGTGAAACACATTAGGTTAACTATATGACACCAAATGAATCACTTGTTAAGGACATTCGTATTAAGAATCATTATAAATGTAACAACTAGTGAAACACATTAGGTAAACCATAAGACACCAAATGAATCACTCGAATCTCATTCATTTTCATACAAACTTGTGATTTCGATCTACTAAATCATTTAATATAGATGTAACAACAAGTTAAACACATTCAATTAAGCATGCATGATCATATGAATCATTTAAATCTCACTTGTATTGGTACGAACGCGTGATTTCAATCCTTTAGATCGTTCACTATAGATGTAACAACAAATTCAACTCATCGGACTAATTACACGCACTCAAAGTAATGCATAGATCCCATTTGTATCCATATGAACTTGCGATTTCAATCATTTAAATCATTCATTATAGAAGTAATAACAAGTGAAAAGCACTAGATTAACTGTAAGGGACCAACTTAATGACCTGACTCTCATTCATTTCCAAACGAACTTCTTATTTCAAGCGACTAAGTCATTCTATACGTATGTAACAAATGGCTACGCACACTCAATTAAATATATTGTTCAAATATATGTAATAACAAGTGAAAATGAATCATTTAATCTCTCAATTAAATATATGTGATCAAATATATGTAATAACAAGTGAAACATATTAGGTTACCTACAAGACACCAAATGAATCACTCAAATCTCATTCATTTCCATACAAACCTATGAGATCCCGCGCCATTTGAAAATTGTTAGGATCCCGACCCCAACGGTCCGACCCAAGGAGTCGAGGTCCTACTGCCAAGATCGCCTCGAGGATCTAGACCAAAAACCTAAACAAATAATACAAGGAACTACCCGGCCGGACAGGACCCCAGCGCAAACCCAATAGGACGTGATGAACAAGTAGGGGTAATCCCAAAAACCTAACTAAGTCAAAACCTACTACAAATAACTATGAGGGATGTGAGGCCGTACAAGCGTGCGCGATAGAAGAGTACTCTCGCAACTCACTCAATCCAAACCATCAAACCACACAACCACATCTATACGTAACAAACCACACCCAATACCCTAGGTAGGCTCGTCGATTAGCGGTCGTGTCTAGGCCAAGGGCCGTCGAGGTACCACTGGAATCAACCAAGGCCGAAGCCGGGCTCAAGCAAATACGAAAGCAAATGCACCCGACCCGCGAAACTACAAGAGAGTGAGAGGGCGTTACCGGCCAAGCTAGTCTTGGCTGTCCGCAAGGAGGCCACGAGGTGAATCCCCAACCTCGGGCAATGCAGCAACAGTGAGAGAGATCTCCGAATGAGGAAGAAGCGGATTGGATCCCGTGAAGAGGTGGAAGCTACACCGGCAGTCTTCAAATTGCCGGCTATGGACGCCGGACGTGTTGCTGGAATACGGCCCTCCTGTTCGTGAGCAAGAGACAGCAGCTAGTGGTTAGCTACTGCTGGGATAGGTCCTCCTGGCCGTGCTGGGATCGCTGCTCCAAGAGGGTACCAGAAATGGAAGTGCCTCACCGTGCGTAGGGGAGGACCTTCGGAAGGGATGGGTTCGGTTTAGAACCCGGAAGAACCTAGCTATGGGAAAAGATAAGAGCTTGGTTTAGAGCTCGGGCAAACCTAGCTACGAGAGGGTCCGGTTAAGGGTGGCTCGCCAGGTCAAGGCTTAGGGTCAGCTGGGTGAACGCGGACTAAGGACTGGCTTAGGTTCAAATGCGGCTGGGATTGACTTGAATTAAGTCAAGACGCTAAGGCATAAGGAAGGTGCGGAAGAGAGGGGTGGCTTGGGTCTAGCCTTGCAAGAGGTGGGTCCGAATCACTTAGGCAGCGTTGACCTTGGCTGCCTTAGGACCTAGGGCTACTTTCCAGAAATAGAGCAAAGGAGGGTCAAGGGCACGGGTGGCCAAAGTAGGAGAGGTCGACTTGGGGGGGTTGACCAAGGGATATTGCGACAAGGACTTACCTAAATTAGGACAAGGGAGGTTACGGTAAGTCTATCTAAGGGGTGTTGACTTAAGCTGGTCAATGGTTCCTACGGGTATCGAAGTGGGTGAGGCCAGGTGGAGGCCACCTAACTAAGAAAGAGGGAGGTGAGAAGGACGCCAATTGCCAAAGGCAAGGGTTGGCGGGGAGATTCCTTCCTACGGTAGAGGAGGAAAAGGGGTGCTCAATTCTAAACTGAAATGAGAGCTAAGAGAGTTGCTAGAGAGAGACTAGCAAATATGGATTCGACTCCCAATTTCCTTCCTAAAGAATGAGGAGGGAATTGGCTCGGCTTTCTTCCAATTGTTAGGAAGGGGAGGCACGTGGCCAAAGACAAAAGGTAAGACTTCAACGTTGGGCGCGTGGGGACTCCTTCTTCTCTTCTTCACGAGGGACACAAGCGGTGACTCGACAAGAAAGGGATTAGGCAAGAGCTAAAGGGGTAAAGCTGGCTAACACTCAAGGTAAGAGCATGAGGTGGCAAGGGTAGAACTCCATGCGAGAGGGACTAAAGACGGTGGAGGAAAAGAAAGGGGGAAGTGCGATAACAAGGTTGGCTCCAACGTTGACAAGTGTAAACCGTGGGACCTACAAAGGAATGGTGTGCGACATAGAGGGGAAAGCTGGCTCGGTTCAGGTGGGTAATAATTAGGGAAGGTGAGGTGGAGAGGAGCTAAGGTAAGATACCAAAAATGGAGGAGACGAGTGGGGCAAGGAGAAGGTGGCGAATTCCTAGACCTCACTTCCAAAAGGAAAACGTGTGATGGCCTCTACGAAATCGGCAAGGGCTCCCAGCGGATGAGAAAGGTAAAACGTGTGGGGCCAAGGTCTCGAGAGGGAGTGGTGACTGGTGATGAGGCTTGGGCTAACAAAAAGAAGGGCTCGGATAGGGAAGAGGAGGAGGTGGCGTTCTCACAACGCCACCAAAATGGAAATACGTGTGAGAGTCAACAAAAACGGTAGAGGGATTATGCGAGGGAAAAGGTGAAAACGCGTGGG
>NW_022204870.1:0-30238 GCF_008831285.2 Nymphaea colorata | reverse complement strand
GTTGAATAAGGATTGATTAAGTGAATATGCTTCTATTCGTTATGGAATCAATATATAATAATACATGCATACTGCAGTAGATTATATAACATCAATAATATAATTTGCATATAAGTTCCATCACATATTCTCACTTCTCAAAATACTTTCTCTCGCTGGCCTGTTGCATCCATACACAAACCGCCATTATATTCATTTCATCACCATGGACAACCACCCACTCCCCACCGACCACCACGCCTTCAGCCTCCACTCCCACGGCATCCCGAACCGGTACGAAGTCTAGATCAGCTTCACCCCCCTCAACAACGCCAAGACTCACCCCACCTTCAATCGCGACGCAAACCCATTCACTCACGCCTTTGTCCTGGAGGCCGACTACGTAAACTCCCATATAGTCCAGTCAGAACAAAGTGATTAGTAGGAATATCGCAACTACTATGAAAAGAAATGCCGCGCAGCGGAACAAGAGGGATAAACCGCAAAGTAACTAGTATTATTATTGTTATTATAGTACGTCCCCAGACCATGCAAACGGCACGGCTTTTGTGCTGCCTGCACCGTCTAGTACAGCGACTACATGACAGTAATCCTTTTCCTATAAAGCACATCGAACTTCCGAGCCACCGACAAAAATTGGAGTCTTCGCCCTTCAATCGCCGGATCGCCAGGCTCTGCACTCAGGTGCAGAAGATGGCGAAGGAGGAAGAGAAGCGCAGGGCCCGACTGGCTACCCTCGCAAGCAAGAAAAAGAAAGCCCGAGCCAGAGCCAGAGTCAGAGTCAGAGCCAGGCAAGCCAAGACGAAACCCATCGAGAAGCAAATCGTCCCCGAGGAGATCTAAGTCAAGACCGTCATCAAGGAAGAGGAGCAGCTGCCTGTTGCGCACACATGGGAGGATTATCTTGATCTTTGACTGATGCTGCCTCATGATCCTTCGAGCCTACTAGTTCGAGTTAGGTAGCGTGGAGTGACTCATACGAGCAGAAAAATCATTCGCTAGTCCCATCCACCTTGAATCCCAGCAGATCCTTGCCGATGCGTTCCACGGCCTTCATGGATGAGTTATACCTCCTTACGCTTTTGTCCTTTTCGTGGGTGATGCGTCTATTCTCTCTTTCGATGTCGCGGACCTCCATCTTTCCGATTTTATCGGCAACTTCCTCCATGCGTCTGTAGATTTGTTCCTCCAGCTCTACCACCCGCGACTATCCGCCCGCCCTGCTCTAAATGCGTTGGGAGAGTGTTTCCAATTGCTGTTGCAGCTGCAGCAGGTGTTCGATGATCCTCGCGCTTTCGATTTAGGGTCTTGCCTATTCTATCTCCTTCATGGTCGATGCGGCAGTCACGCAGCGTTTGCTGCTCGAGTGCATCTGCAGCTGCTCCGCCTCGTTCTAGATCTTAGTGTCGCCTTGCGAGTTCAGCTCGCTCTGCCCGAATGCCGCCCTCAAGGATTGAAACTCCTCCTCACTGATTGTTCGGATGCGGGTGGTTTTTGTCTTCGGACTCATGCACAGCTCGTAGGGGTCTTTGAGGTTGGGCCTCTGCTGGCCGACCAGGGCAAGGATTTCTAGTTTTTGCTTCGCCTATTTATACTTGGTTTTGTATTTCCGTTTGGCTGACTAGCTTTCGAGGTAGCGCTGCTCCAGTTGCAATAACTACCGCCGCAGGGATTTGTTCTAACGCTAGAGGTCGTCGATTTGCGCCTGGAACTTGCGATGCTCCTCACCCTTTAGACGGCTTTGGCTTCGCTTCGACCGAATTATCATAATTAATAAAAATAATACAGAAATCAGGCCTTGGAGGTCTCGAGGACGGTCCTTTTGGTGAGATACTTGGTCGACAGGGTCACAGTGACTGCGAATAGCGCCAGCATCAGCGCAGCATCACGAAGATAGTGTTTAGCTTGATCGGCGGGGTGTTTATCATCAGGACCTCCTCTATTTGTCCGGACAGTCCCAAGCTGAACATGATTCCCAGCAGAATCCCACTGATGATGGACACGACGATGCGGATGAGGATCTCCACGAAGACGATCATGCGAATGTCGAAGACTGACATTCCGATCGCCCTCAGCATCTTGAAAACCTCTGCTTCCTCTTGCACTTGCCGTAGGTGTAGACAAACAGGAAGAGGATGCTGAGACTGCCCAAAATGACAGTCACCAACGCCACGAAGCCTTGCAGGTAGGTCTACATCGTCTCGAAGCTTTCACGCACCAGCGCCATCTAGAATAATTGGGTGTGCTAGGGGGATATACTGAGGATTTTGTTGCCCACTGCGTTGAGGTTGCTGCCAGATATGAATAGTTTCTCGTACTTTATGTCCGAAATGTTGGCTCCAACCATTGAGTAAAGGTATTCCGCCTGCTGCTGAGTGAAGAAGGCGACGTTGCTGAACAAATCCAGTCCTGGGCCAATCTTGAACGAGTGCATGATTCTGCATCTGAGCACGTATCTCACGCCGGTCAATCCGTTTCTGACATGCAATTTGAAGTAATCTCCTGGGGACGCGCCCAACTTCTTCCTCAGTTGTGAGGTAACCACCAGGTTGATGACCTGTTCCTGGGGGCCATCAGGTTCTAGGGACTAAAGGCCTCCTACTTCCTCGCATTAACGTTGATCCTGTATGGATCGAAGTAGGTGATAGTGTCCTTGGGGTCGTAGCGGCCCACGCTTTCGCCTTGCTTGGAGTAGATGGAGCTGAAGCCATTGTAGATGCCGTTGGGCAGGACTTCGTAGTTGGTCTTAGCGTCCATGTACCTTTCGGGGTAGTAGTAGTCGTAGAAGGTTGTATCCAGGTAGTTGCTGGAAACCACCTTAAAGACTGCAGTCACTGGGATGTTGCTAACTATGCCCTAGAATTAAAGCTCCACCTTTTTGTTGTCTAAGTCGTTGCTAAGCCAGGAGTACTTCAGTCCGTTGATGCCGTTTAGGTACTTTTCTACTTTTGCCTTATCGAAGGTGTTCTTTTCGTAATTCTCTAAGACTAGTTAGGCTCCTAGCTGCCGTTAAATGAAGGACTGGACGATCATCGCTTCTATCTTCAATCCCGAGGCGAAGAAAAGCAGGAAGGCGAAGATGATGGATATGATGATTGACACCTTGATGTTCTTATACTGTTTCGCTTTGATGGTCTTCAGCAGGATGGCCTTGGTTCGGTTCAGCCGATCGCTCACCCTGAACAGTCCGCCCAGGATGAGGCACTCGAGGCGGGACTGGAAGATGCTGAGCAGGATGATGGAGCCGAAGATCATGAACAGGAATATGGAGTTGAAGAGGATGGTCTGCAGCCAGCCGTCGTTGTAGAGGATGGACATGGGGATCTCATAGTAGGAGACCACTCCGTAGTAGATCAGCATGACTGCGATGATGAAGGCCTCGAGAGTGATCCCGAACGTTGCCATCTTTATTATGCGCACCTTCACAAGGTCGAAAGTCCGCTTCACTGGCTTTATGGTGGAGACTAGGGGGTTTATGTAGATCTATCGAATGTGCATGACGGCCAAGGATATCGTGAAGGCGAAGATCATCACGAAGACAGGAAGGGGTAGAGTAGCTACTGGGGCGGAGGATTGAAGTCCAGAATGCTGCTGATGAAGGAGTAAAGGATCTCCTTGGTCAGCCAGAAGAGGAAGGCCGAAATTACGGCTGAGACTAGCCAGTAGTAGAGGAACCCCACTTTCACCATCATCTTGTAAGCGTAGTCTATCTTTTCCCTCACGGTGAGCGTCTCCCTGAGATCGGAGAAGTTCTTCACTTTCTCCTTCCCGTCATTCTGCTTCGCCTTCACCCCGCCTGCTCCCAGCGTGCGCCAGATGCCGACCTCGATTTCCTTCTCCTCGTAGACTTGCCGGAAGATGAGAGTCATGATGTAGAAGTAGATGACTCCGCAGATGAAGGTGAAGATCTGGATGACAGACTTGAAGAAGAAGCGGATGCCCTAGAGGTCTTTGAAGTAGGGGAAGATGGAGACGACCTGGAACTCGCCGGGAGAGTCCTGCATGGCGTCGAGCAAGCCGATGTATCCCTGCTCGTTGGGGTGGTATACCATTTGCCTGGAGTTGAACGTGCTGATCGCCATCAGGGGAAACTTGACCAGAGTTTACTTGATGGCTTTTCTCAGCTCTCCCTGGTAAGCCTTGCTGCTCTTTAGGCTCTTGTAGTAGGTCCGAACGAAAAAGATCTGGCTGGCGGGCATGCCGGCAGTCTTGAGGAGCTAGAATGCCTTATCCTCTATCTGTTTCGACTCCAGCACCTTCTTGGTGATGAGCTAAGAGAGGAATTCTGCGAACCCGTCGAACTACATCAGGACGACGTTGTGCAGCGTGTAGGGTAGAGGCCGCGGTTGCGGTACTCGTATTTTATGTGGTAGTTTAGCGTGAATTAGGTATCGTACACCTCCTGCACCACTTCCTTCACGTCCTACCGAGAAACAGTGACGTTGTATTCCTTTCCTCGCTGGGAAATCAAATCGTAGACCAAGCTCGTCACCTTCTCCACGTCTAGCTCGGGAGAATCAACCACGTACTCTTCCCGCGACTAGAAGCTTTGGTATTTTTAGATCAGTTTTCCTCCGCGAAGCATCCCGGGCAGAGAGAGCTTGATGGCTACGCTATCCCCCACCTGCAGTTCAAGCCTGTTCAGCAATTCCCGAGACAAAGCTATGTCCCTTGGGCCTAACCTTTCCAAATTTGATTTGAGGCCGACTCCCAATTACAACTCATGCGGGAAATCCCCCACCAGCAAAAGAGAATCAGTCTTTGGCAGCTAAACGGGGACAATCCATCTTGGGGATACTCCGCGCACGTTCGGATGTCTTTCCGCCCACTCCTTCACGATATCCATCTGAACAATAGGAAACCCTGCCGCATCGAACCTGGGCAATTCTCCATCAACGGTGATTCCGTGCATTTTTAGGGCATAGTCCCTGTCGAAGCTGGCGGAGCGAACTTCCGGTTGGCTGGTGGGGACGAACATGATGTCGACTGAGCCGAGGAACTCGAGGATGAAGAGGTAGCTAAGGTCATCGGCGGCGTCCATGAGGGCGAGGACGATGCAGAAGAGGGGAGTAGCGATGAGGATGCTCTTCGACAGCGACTTCGATGGCAACTTATCCATTTATAATATCAATCAATACACCAACCCATTCTTACAGATGATAACAGATAATGAACAGACAAAACATCATTTTTAAGTCTTACGCTCCATACGCTCCTTCTGGGGATGCTCCTCAATCATAGATGGCTCTTTTATCAGCTTCTCCACGTCGCTTTTGGTCGACGTCTGAATGAAACTGTAAAACTTGGCGAATTTTATCAGCAGGAGAGGACTATCGAGGGTCATATTCTCCCAGGGGCCGTAATTTTACCTATCGCTCACTAGGAAATAATACCATTTGAAGATCTTCCGTACCACAAAGAGAACAGCGGCGAGGAATAAGGCCCAGAAAGAAACCACCATCATGCTATCTTGAGGATCAGTGAAGACAAACGGTTTGAAGAAGATTACAATCGATATGTAGAGCCCCCCTCGCAGTATCTCCACGACCAGGTCGTAATCCCTCCGCAACTTGGCTGTCATTTTTTTGCTTGTCTTGAAGACCTTAATGACAGAAGCTGTGATCAAGGCCAGGAGGACCAGGATGGCCAAGTAGACTGACCTTCCCGGCGATTTGATGTACTGTATGAGGTTTTTACCAGTTGCTACGCCAGAGTAAATGCTGACGACTATGCCCACTATGAATAGAACGTAGGAAAGGTTGACCAGTACCTCAAAAATTCCACGAATGACGTCGTGGTTTATTTGTTCACCAATGTCATAATCCCGCTTGTTTTCCTGGTTCAAGAAGTCCTCGACTAACTTCTTGCAGTCCTCGAGATTGTTTGGAGAGGGGTCTGCAGCCTTAGGGGGTTAGTTTGCCCTGGAAGTCATTTGCTAATAATTATTATTAGTAATAATGGGTTAAAATTTATTGATCCGTCCCCCAATTCGATCCTGTTTTTAATTTTCGAGTACATTATCGATTCATGATTTTTATGTGAATATCACTTTTAGTGGGGGTTTCTATTTAGTCCTGGTGGGCATCCTCTTCCACGATTATGGCGCTCTTAACCGGCTCGGGGGCGCTCTTTTTCCCTTTTTCCTTTTTCTGGAGAAAATCTTGGAACTTAGCGAACTGGAGCAGCAGAAGGGGACTGTACAGGTCCATAGTTTCCCAAGGAGTCAAATTATCCTTTTCCAAAACAAGGAAATTGTACCATTTTAGGCCCTTCCGCACGACGAAAAGGATAACAGCCAAAACCAGGGCCCAGAATGCCACTATCATCAGTCTGTCCTCAGGCTCAGTGAAGACGAAAGGCCCGAAGAAGATAATAAAGCAAATGTAGAGCGTCGCTCTGAAAATCTCCATAACAAGGTCATAGCTTCTCCTCAGCTTGCTTGTCATCCGCTTGCTGGTCTTGTACACCTTGATGATGGAGGCGACGATCAATGCGAGGAGGATCAATAATGCCAGGAAAACTGATCTTCCTGGAGATGAAACGTATTCGATTAGGCTCTTGGCAGTATTGTAAGTAGAGTAGAGGCTGAGTCCCAAGGCCAGAGGAAAGAGGATGTAGGAGAGGTTGATGAGGACTTCGAAGATGCCGCGAATCAGGTCATTGTTGATCTATTCACCGACCTCCATGGCTCTCCTGTTCTATTATTCCAGGAACTGCTGAGTCAAGTCCTTGAGTTCCTCAGTTCGGTCGGAAAGGGGCCAACGCCTGGAGTGTTGCCGTAGTGTGAAGCCATCTTATTGATATAAATGATGGGAAAAAATAGATACTGCTTTATCTTTCAGTCGCAATGTTTCACATGGATCCCAAGCCAGTAGAAACAGCAGAATAAACACACATTTATTGTTTTGATGGTAGCTTATGGCTTTAATTTCCTTTAATATTTTTGATATCAAAAAAGAAATTAAAATGTTTTTTGGCAAGCCATAAAAGATTTTTCAGAGCTTAAGGCACATAACTGAGGAGTTTTAAGGCATAAAAATAATATTTTTGGTAATGTTTTGATTGCATATTCAGTAAACATATGTTATCATCGTTAATCAATATAAACTTACCATTTAATATAATTTAAATCGAAATCAGCACATAACTAAAAATTGCAAAGGCCATGCATCCAAGGACCTCAAAAGAATATTTATTGTACATCCTTTGTCGAAAAGTCTTGTTTGTGAAAAATATATCCCAAGTTGATGGCACCACCATCATCAAACTGCTTTTTTTGATCACACCTCTATATAAAGTCCCACTTAGATCCATTTAGAATTAGTGATACGAGCTTTTTGGCCATAAATCAAGCTCAGAAGAGTATTTTAAACCATTAATATTTATAAGCTATTTTCTAAATAATATTGGGGATTACTTAACTTCTAGAGTTTGTACATCCTCGAAGTTAATGATGGACCATCACTAACTCTTCTTTATCTTCATTTAATAAATAATCATGACTTTTATGGCTAAACCGTGATTATAGATGATTCCATTTCATCAATAGATCATTTTGGGGCTTCAGGCTGGATGGCGTCCTTTTGAGGCTGGCTTGCTGAGTTTGCTGCAGTATTTTTTCTGATCAGGGCGAGGAATACGAAGATTTGGGATAATAATAAGGGATTTCTAAGGTCCATTTTCTCCCAAGGCGCATAATTCTCCTTATCAAGCACCAAGAAATTCACCCATTTCAGTGTCTTCCGAGCAATGAAGATAACCAGAGCCAGCAAGAAGGTCCAGAAGGCAACGACCATCATCCTTTCTACGGGATCAGAGAAAATGAATGGCCCGAAGAAGATGAGCATGCAGATGTACATAGCGGTCCGGATGATCTCCACGATGAGGTCGCAGGCTCTTCTCTGGCGGGGCGTCAATTCAGTGCTTTCTCCGTATGCCTGGATGATCGAATAGTTAAACATGCCCATAAGGAGCAGAACCACCAGGAAGACGGATTTGGCTGGGGATGAGATGTATTCCATCAGTCGATCGTACATTCCGGTCGCCTTGTAGGCGCTGAGGGCAAGTCCGATGCCGAAGAGGACGTAGGACAGGTTGAGGAGGAGCTGGAAGAATCCACGGATGACGGTATTGTGGATTTGGGGGCCTAAAACCATGTCTCTCTTCTTCTCATGGAGCAAAAAGTCGTCGATTGCCTTGGAGATGCCGTCCGCCTCGGCTGGGAGGAAGCCGAAGTTGGCCTACAAGTCTTTGCTTGTCATTTTATTGATAAAAAAAGTACTTAATTAATCTAATTTTATTTATCAATAAAGTAAATAAAAGACATGCAAGGCCATAAGATATGATTGAAGTCGATTTTTCGCACATGCTTGCATACCGATAACCATAAAAATGCACTTATTTTAGTCATTTAGAGGGCATTTGATGGTTATTTTGAAAATGAAATGAGGAAGAAGCTGGCAAATATTGAAGGCAGACTAAATAGGATTTGCATATTTTAATCATTTTCATAGAATAATAGTTGATATCTTTGAGCTAATATCGGAATCAAGCGTATGTATACAACAGCTAGGTAGAAAACTAGGTTTAAGTTCGTTTAGATACAATTGTTATATCAGAGCAAACATGAAGATAAATGTTATAAAAAACATTAAAAAGTTCTTCTTGGCTTGATATTATTGGGTTACAATATCCTACATTTGACGGTTATCCTTTAATCCTTCCAATTCGACCATCATGAGGAAGAATAAGAAAAGATGATAAGTTTGAGATGATTCTCTCAAATTAATCGACAAAGAAATAGTTTATCTGTAATAATTTCTCTACATGCATATATTTAATGATTGTAATCCATCCAAAGAGCAATCGTCCTTTATTAATGGTTAATTTATATTCGAATGGCTATCAAAAATACAAAGATATAAAATAATATACATTTAATCTTCTAAAAGCATCTTACCAAACGCCTGAAACTCCGAAACCCTCTTACATTTTTAATATCAATAATAATAATTCTTCCTTATCGAACAATCATTTCCTCAATGGCCTGGCGCGACTTGGGGGATAAGATCCTGAAGGTAGATGGCTGCTTTCCCAATCTTCTCATTCTTTTTATTGTGCACTTGCTGGTTGAAAAACCTTAAAAATTGGTACATGATAAGTGCGTTGCTCATCATATAGTTTTCCCACGGTTTATAGTCGTCCTTATCGACCACCAGGAAGTAATACCACTTCAATGTCTTTCGTATGACGTAGAGAACAGAAGCCAGGAAGTACGACCAGAAGGATAGGACCATCGTCGGGTTAGTAGGCTCGGCGAAGACGAAAGGCCTGAAAAAGATGATTAAAGAAACGTAAGTAAACCCCCGCAGGACCTCAACAACCAAATCGTAATCCCTCTTGATGCGAGCAGTCAGCTTGGTGCTGTTTGCAAAGACGTTGGCGATTGCGAAGATGACCAGTCCCAAGAAGAAGATAATCCCCATGAAGATCTGCCGGTTCTCCGTAGAATTAATGAACGCTATTAAGTCTTTACCTAATTCGAAGTCCGAGAAGATGCTGAGGACGAGGCCAACGACAAAGAGAGAATAGGAGAGATAGATGAGGACCTCGAAGATGGCGCGGATGATGCCACTGTTGATCTGATCCCCCACATCCATGTCCCTCTGGGCCTGCTGGCTGAAGAAGTTTTCGGCAATGCTCATGAAGACTTCTTCGTAGGGAGTGGGCACAACCTCCTACTTTTTCTCTTCGGGTGTCATTTGATATGTTTATATGGGGCAAGTCTTAGATACCTACTTCCAGCTAGGTTCCAAAATCTATCAAAATGTTCCTATGGTATCCCTGTTTGCACATGCTTGGCCTTGATAGCAAAGTGTTTCTTTATTCTCGTTTATTATTTTATTGATCGCTCCAAAACTAAAGGTTTGATCTTTAGAATAGAACAAGAGTATTGATAAATTAAAAACTCACGATTGTGATGATTCAAGAAACAATCATAATAGATGTTCCTATTTTTGCTCTAAAAGAATAGTAGCAATAGAGATTTTTCAACATAATTTGAATTAAATAAATAAATCAAACAGAGTCTTGAATTAGTTAATGATATCATCATAAAAGTTATGTAGCATGCTATAAAGCTCATTAATCAATCACTAAAATTCCCTCGAGCTCTTAGTTTAGGGCTGCTATTAGTTGATTCTTGTTTTCAGCAATCTTCACTTTTCCATATCTTATTCGGTTAGCGTTACGTGTAAAATAATCTAAACGTTATCCTGCGTTGATATTTGCGGCAATAAACATTCTCGATAGGCATAATTATTCTGCAATTGTCTCATGAAAGATAGTAGCTGGCCCATATATACGATTCCCATCTTTGCCATAAATATTATCAGTATCAGCCACGAATATAATCTTTTATTCATTAGAGAATAAGTCCAAATGAACTGCTCCACAATCTTTTTTATCACAATTTTTGGTACCGTGATGGTGATATTTTCTATAGAATTTGTAAACCTTTTGAAAAACGATAATTTTCTTGGTGATGTTGTATCAAGCCAATAGACGATTCTTTAAGATGTAGTTGAAGGCAGTGTAAGCTCATGCAAATGCATTACCTTTCTATTGTTTTAATCAATGTAAGACCTTTAGACATAAAAGTATGTGAACGGCGGTATTAATACTTAAAACTAAAGTTGGTTTACAGACAACTACCTTCCAGAAGTAGTGCTTATATTTAGAAATACTCCACCTTAGCCATAAAAACGCATAGCAACTGATTAGCAATATGAAGTAGATGTGAAATTTCTAAATAGCAAAATACTTTCTGCAACTTATTAAAAGATTACCTATTTGCCATTTTATCGCCTTTTTAAACCACGGTAGACTTGGAATCGTATGTCTACTGGTGGAATTCTTTCGAGAGCGTTTGATAGGGCGTACGATGCAACAAGATCAGGATGGTCATCAGGTAGCTAATCAATTTCTGTATTCAGTAACAATTGATTAATTGTTTTGTAGCCCGATTTCGTATAGTATTCTAGAATGTTCCACTCAATAAGTCTGGTCTAATCCTTTTGAAGTATACTTTCAGCCTCTTATCTTTTGCTGAACCCAAAAGTGGGACTAAGGAGTTAATGCACGTATCTGGAACACCTTTCTCTCCTCATAAAGTAATATAACCGAGCCAGAAATTGTTTTTTTTAAACAATTATGTTGCTGTATCCCTTTTGGTAAATGTCTTTAAACAGCCCATCATCTATCTTATGGATACTTCCTTCGTAAAAGGCATAATAGTATTTCCTCATACAAAATTGTTAGATCTGAGTATAATTATTCCACTTTTTGGTTCCTATTCTCCACTTTGTAACATATAGATTGTTTAAATCTTATATTTTTCTTGCTATTTATATTCCTTATGGAATGATTTCCAAGTAATTTGAATCAGAAATGCGGTAATCCCCGAACGTTAATGATTTTTTCAGCTCATACTCTCCTAAAAACACTCGATACCCCGCAAAATAACGACCAATCTATTAGTATAGATATACTTAAATCCCAAATTACCTGATTTCGCTTCTGCTAAACTCTCTAACTCTCAATTTTATGCGGTTTTCATTATGAATGATGAGGTTGTTCGCTACGAAATTGTGAGTATAATTGATCTAAAAGTTGTAAAAGGTTTGATGGGATTCGTTAAATTGTTCCTCAATGCTAGTTACTTGGTATTAAATGAGCTTAAATTTCTTTTTTTCGTCCACTCCTAGCAGTTTTTATCCAATTTTCATATCTTTCGCCATAACCCACTGTTAGTCCTTGACCATAATCAAAGTATCTTTAGTGCATTCAAGCTTGTACTCCTTGCCTTCGTATTCGTAGGCTATTCTTAAGAATCTCATGACCATGTCTCTGGCTTAAAATGTACGATTTCGGAATTAGTATATCATCTTTTTTTAGTTTGGTCGAAAGATAGAACATTAGCCTCATCAGATGATGCAGATAACGCATATGCAGGCACTTCTTCCTAAAAATCGTTCGATTATTTATTTATTATAGATCTTGAAGAAATATACCTCTCTAAATCTTCAAAAATGATGGAAATTCCATACATTTATAAAAGATGTAGTGGTGTTTTGTATCTTTTTGGCAAAATCTCTACGTTGTTAGCTATGCTATAGACTTTGAAGTTTTAGAAACTATAAAAATGTCTCTTGGTAAGGGATTTGATAATTGAATCGATAGTAGTGTCCCTTTCTAGAGGATAATATAGCTAATCGATTAGTTAATCCCTTCTCTTGATCTTAACAAGGACTTCTTTTTTTTGTTTGTCTTTAAGTCTTTGTTGAAATCTCTCAATTTCGGTGCTCAAGGCTTGCAAGTACCTTTGAGAGACCTTTTAGACTTACTTTTCTTCGCTATTAACTTCATTTAGCAACATTTCAAACTATTTTATTTCTCGCTAGCTTCTCATAATAAGTGCTAAAGGCATTTCCAAAGAAAGACTCAGATCACCTTTTGGGAGCTTTAAGGCTTGTTTAATAGTATCCTGATATTGCTGACAGAGATCTTTGACTGTATATACTCTCATTTATTAAACGATCTCGAAGTAAAGTTTGGCTTTATTGACTTGTATATGAAAAGTTTATTTTCCTTAAGGTTTATATCCGATATCCTAGCTCATTCGCAATGCGAAGTTTTATTTTCTTTCCTGCTCTGTAATTTATGGCATTGGCGGAAGTTTTTAAAGGTATTATTTAAGATATTCGCGCAAGGAAAGGTTTCTCATCTTTGAATTTTGATGCAGTTGCACCTATGCCATATCTCCGAAGGGTAAAATCACCATGTGATCTTCAATAAGCTCTTTTGTTATGAGCAAGCCTACCGATGAATGCTCTTTTTCATTTATTTCACATATCATGCCAATCAAGAACCACTTATTTTGATGAACCATGGCAATAGCACTCCCACATTGACCTTTGTAGCCTGTAAAGTATATGAGGTTTTCTTCTTTTTTAAGGGAAAATTTTTAAACTTTTTCTATAGTAGCTTCGCATATGCTCGGTTCTATGATGCTTGAAATGTAGACACAGTCGAGGTCGGAAGGGATCTAAAGCTCCAAGGTACATCCAAACCACCTAGGAACCTGATCGTAAAGCTCGAGTATGCAATAGTTGAGATGTTTGTGTTTGCTAACTAGCTTGGGCAGCTGGGCTCGATAATCAGCTTGTTTAACCAAATATTTTCTCTGGCTCCACTGAGAGAGAAGCATCATCTATCTGTACGGCTCATTATCTTTATGAAGAATGCTGTTCAACGTTGTTAGGACTAACCTGCTTCCAATCATGATTCCGTTAGCGAGGATGCGGGCTTTACTTCTGCTAGTCTATGGGAGCTGGATGACTCCAGTACACCTCCTCAGCTCAATCGGAAAGTGTAATTTTTCAATAGGTCTCTTGGGAGGACCGTTGGAATCAAGGAACTTTTGATGCTATTTCAGTCGGCTTTCGGTTGATTAGGCCATCTTGATCTCCGAACTGAGGATGATTGAGTTTTTAGGAGTACCCACCTGCTTTTTTTGACTGAGGTTGAGGTCTAGCTATGCCTCCTGAGGAGAAGGCTTGACTTCTTGACAACATTAGTTTCCCATGGCGCCTTTTTATATGTAATAATAATGATGCTATACTCCAAACTAGTGAGATAAAAATAAAAATATGTTCATTTCCGACATCCAGATAAACATCTCAATAACATAAAAGCGGGAAGAATAATTTCTTTTTTCCAAAGAACATCATATGAGTTCCATATTATCTTGGTGATTGCCAGCAAATGGAAGAACTCATAACTTATCACCATCGCATATTAATAAAATATAATACGAGCACAGCTCCATTATCTTGATAACCAACTCTAGCAGAATCATTATCTTTTTAATTATGAATCCATTTCCTTTGGCCATCATCAATGGCACATCAAATAAATCTTATCAAAGCGATAAGCTCTCTATGATTAGTTTCACAAGCAAGTTCTTGAGATTTTATCGATAACTTCATATCCCTGATATCAAAAGTTCGTCCATTGTGGAGGAGGCTCGTTTGCTTATGCCGATTTTGCTTTGCTAGTCTGTTTCGATTTATAACTCGTAAGAATTTTATTTCGAATAAATAAAGAATAAGAAATCGCAATCTCTGGCAATCAAGACAGCATTTTTCTATGCCTAGGCACCTTCAAAAAGCCAGGATCCGAACTTATCAAGATTATATTTTATGAGATTTCATATTTTTTTCTAGAGCTCCTTTTTCTTAAAGGCTAAAATCTATTTAAAAATTAATCCGATTGCTAACTATGGCAAGAAAATCAGGACCAAAATTGAAAAAAATGATGTCAGATGTTAGTAATCCATTGGTAAAAAGATTGATAACACATGCTTTTTTTGTTTTTACTAAAAATATTATGATTTCATGGTTGGATTTCAATAAAACGGAAGATTCTGATTAAAGTAATCGAATTCTTGCTAAAAAAGTATTCTCACTATTTTGTTTATGTGTGATTCAAATAATCTAATTTTAGAACAATGAATAATCCAGCTTATCGATGGCCTGCAAGCTAATTTCCTATTGACTCAATTAAAAAACTAACTGATTATCGGTTAGATGGCCCCTTGTTATAATTGAAGAAAGTTTTTTACTTGGGATTTTAACTAAAGCATTTGCTTTTGTTAAGCTATTACTTTTTCTAAAACACCCGTTTTTTTATTAGGTAAAACTATATTGCATTACATTTCTATTGATTCTTGCCACTTCCTATACGTAAAACTCTTAAGGAACATCCTTTTTGTTTATTTATCTTATTCATCATCATTTTCTCTAATTTTACCAAAAATAGTCAAAATCATAACAGCTTTGATGATTCTAGCCTGCTTCATGCCTTTTACATAAAGTCGTCACCCATCTTAATCACCCTGCTTTATCCTTCAGCATTTTAGATCTTTATAATTTTTTTAAAATGTAGAAGTCAATCGAAAGAAGCGAAAATACCTCCAAATATGAAGCTTGGAAACTTTAGTTACGTCTGTAAAACAAAAATCCTGATGCATCCCTCTTGGTCAGATCGCTTTTCATAAGAATAGACAAATAAATAATAGTGTTTTTGAAGGCCTTGCTTCTGATGTGTAATGTACTCTCACCCGTCTTCTTTTATCACGCCAATGATTCAGAATCGCTCAGTGACCCATTCTACAGAGTTTCGCTATAATCCATCAAAAGTTTTATAATCAACGATCAGGAATAAATTCTATTAAGTGTTTCCTGCATTATAACGGGAATCATAATAGAAAATATTATCGTTCATACCTTACTACAGGTTTAGTGGTCGAAGCTCCTCACCTTCGCAAACAAAAAGGTGCACAAGGTATTGGTTCTCTTGATTGAGTTAAATATATTGCTCAGTTCACTCATTTTCTTTTCGGAGAAAAATTTTGCCGTCAAGGTCATAAATTTTGTCCTCGCTATCTCTGCAAGCCTCTACAGTGACCTTTTCCTGCAGTGCATCAGCAATCCAAGAGATTTCCTGCACACAAATTGCCACTCTTTCATCATCATTCTTCGATAATCAACTCTTTCCTTCCTCTGTGCGCTATCGTCGGATTCTACACTGAAAGCTACCTTCCCATAATTGGCACGTCACCTATTTGCACACTCATCGTTTACAGCTAATTTAAAAAGTACGGATATCGAACATATCTTCACTCTCGTCAAGGAAGCTACTGCAAGCAACAGTGGCATTATCGTTGGCTGTTTCATCGGTCCTCTTCATCGAGCACTTTACATCACCTTGCAGCATCAATCTCGTCTTGGCCGTCCTGGTGATTTCCTTCAGTCTAAATGGAATTTTGGGAAATTAAAGAGAAAAATACCCAGAGAAATAAAGTCTGTCGATAGAAGACATCCAACTACTCTACGAAGAGTTTTCGATGAGCAAAAATAGGTCACAAATGGAAAATAAAGTCTTCATGGTCGGTCTGGAGAAAATCCACATGGTCCTCCACTGCCAGAACTAAAAATGTTTTTCGAACCAGGAAGATATCTACTGCCACGAGGAAGAGGTAAAGCTGAGAGTGAGGACATTAACCTGGACGAAAAGTATGAAACCGTCTCAAAAGCTACTTCAAGTGTCTGATATAACGATTAATAAGAAGGGAAAGGGAAAATATTGAAGCCGTCCTGTTCTACTGCGAGTTTTGCTACAACGAAATGGGGAACATGCTTGCCCCTGCTCTCCACCTCTAGAGGCTCGGCCAAACATAGCTGTCCCTTTACCACCAGATAAGGCTGTTCAACCTGAAGCAGAGGATGGCTCAGGACATCCAAAATCAAAGTTCATTTCCTGAGCCACCTCAGCATCGAGAAGGTCATCAGGACAGAGAAGGTCATATGCGATTTGAGCAGAAGGATATCGTCGATTATCGAAATGAACAAGGCTCTTTGGGAAAAGTTCGCATTGAATTCCCTCTCGATTTTCTAAATCCTCAGGGACACAAAGCTGATCCATCTGCAGAGGGAGAGCGCGGGCCAGGTACTGCAGTAGATCGAAAAGGACACCAACTACTGCTTTCAGCTGAAGCGGATCTTCGCCATTTACCACCTCTTCGTCAGCAACCAGTCCAAAAAAGAGAGGGAAATAAAATACCTGGAAAACATACTCCAGAGCACAGAACTGTAGAGATACAAGGAAGAGATTAGGTAATCAGTGACCGAGTATGATCTCTTTAGCAAAGAATCGACGGTCCTGCACACATTCCAAAGGAACGACTAACTGATCGTCAAGAAGTGCACAAAGTCCATGATTGGAGTATTGGGATACGAGCCATCCGAAGTCATCGAGAGCGATGTATCGATCCTTATGCCCAACTACTTCAAGGACTTCCACAGGGACATGTTCTCGAGGTGGATGGACTTCGGCTTGGTCAACCTGAGCGCTTCAACAGGGGCATCGAAACCTACGCGGTCGACAAGCTCCAGAGGCTGGTCCACATCAGGAAGATCTTCAAGATCTTCGTCAACGAGAGCGGAAACATCGAGTTCGTTTCTCTCCTCAAGAAGATGAAGTTCTAATCCAACGTCGCCATAGTCAACCAGCAGATGGAAATAGAGGAAATGTCGAAGGGATTCATGGAGAAGTTTTGCATCGAATACTACGACTTGGCCAAGAGCCAGGCAAGGATGAACCTAGCGAGCATCTTCCCCTAGATCGAGGGAAAATTCTCAGAAATAATCTCCACTTTTTCCTACAAGCTCAACAACAAATCCTACACGGTCAACGTCGAGAAGGTGAAGTACTCAAGGAACCGAGGTACAGCATCACCCTGGGGTCCTTCTACAAGGAGGACGTGAAATCGGTGAGGCACTTCAATATGGTCGAAAGGGAAGTAAACTTCTCCATCTTCAACGGGGAAAAGCAGTTCAGGGACGAATCCTCGAACCTCAAGAATATCTTCATGAAGGAAGGCGTCTTCATGCCGAGGACCCAGATGGTGGAGTACAGCGTCATGAAGTACTCGCTGTACACGCTTTCCCTCTTCATCGTGGGCATGTTCATCGGCCTGCTCATCCTCTACCACGGCACCTACGGAACCATCCAGAAGTACATCGACCAGCAGGCTCTCACCATCAGGTTCGCCAAGAACCCTTACCTACTCGGAATAGAGTACTACAAGTACATCATGGGGATCGACTAAACGGACGAAGTCATCAAGCGAATAGATATCAATACAGATAAGTATCTTCGCATCCTTTAGGATGCCACATTCTTAAAGACTCTTTTCGATACTAACTTGCTTCCCAAAGCATACTCTACAGTATCGTCAAACTCGAACGATGTTCAGCAATCTTTCTAAGCAAAGGATATTGTCTTCACCATAAGCTCAGTAATCTCTACTTTCAGGAACATCTCATCGATATCTTCTGCCAATCCTGACTTTACCAGGCTCAACAAGCTGATCCTTCAAATGTTTGAGATCATTTCAGTGACCCAGAACAAGCTCCATCTCGCTTACGACCACCTCTTCAACAACCTGACTGCTCCCAGCATCACCCTCCTGTGCATCGAGTGCGCCCTCTTCGCAGTCACCCTCGTCATCGTCTGTCTCAGCTTCTATAAGCTGAGCAAGCGACTCATCGAAATCCTCACCCTCCTAATCACGCCCAACATCGAAAATGCAGACATCATCAAAAACTACTGGCTCAGAGTCAAATATTTGCATCTTGCCTCCGGAAAGGAGTACAACGAGAGTCGCTCCAAGATCGCCACTGAAAAGCACAAAGAGGAAACCAATTCCGGAATAGAACTCAAAAATAGAGAGAAAAAGCTGCTGGCTGTCGTCATCGTGTCACTGGTCCTCGTGGTCCTCTCGATGACCGTCTTCAAAGTGCTCACCATCGAGAAGATAAAGGGACTCAAGGAGTTCGAGGGGCGAGGCTACTACTACATGGAGACTTTTCCTTCGGGAATCGCACTGAGCTACGGACTCATGCAGAAATACTACAACCAAACCGTCCTGAAGATCACGGAGAATGGAGCGGGCTTCGGGACAGAGCTGGATAGGATGGATCTGCTTGCCCAAATCCCGTTCATCGGCACTTACGACCAGGAATCTCCGTTCTAGACCAAGCTCAAGCACTACTTCTTTGGTGAGCCTTGTCTCTACAATCCCTCTGTCTACTTGGACCTCAACTTGACTGCAGAGCAATGTTCGGGCTTCGGAAACGGTCGACTCATAGGCGGCATCGTTTCCTTTGGAAGCGAAATGGTGGCTGAGATGGGGCAGCTTCTATCCAACAAACAACTCTCACTTTCATAAGAAAAGCTCGTTGATGTGACTGAATCCATGGTCCTGGTGAATGACTACGTTGAGGATTTGCTAATCAGTTGGTCCGAAGAGTTCAAGCGGAAAAACGAAAACATTCAATACACCTCTATTAGCTTTTCCATCATTCTCCTCTGTCTCATGATTCCACTGTATTACTATCTGATCCAAGTGCATTTCTTGTCGAAGGTCAACGATTACTATTTGGACTATGTTCGAGTTTACGAGATGCTGATGCCCAAAGAGACGATAGAAAAAGATAAGATTGTCCAGAGCAGGCTAATTACCTTTAATTTTCTAACAAAATGATATTCACTGTCTATATATTTACTATCTTTTTATCCTTTTTGAGAATAGCATAATTTCATAATTCGAATGAAAAGCAATCATCAATAATCCTATTGAATCTGCAAGATTATGTGTTGAACTTCACAATCTAATGGAGGATATTATGATGATTCCGTATCTAATAGCGAAAAACATGAGTGCATTTGATTATTATACTTTTTGTTGATAATCAGCACATGAATTAATCAGTCGATCGCTCTCTCATCCTTCCAGACTAGTACAAGCACGTCATATCTCCTATGCAGGCCAAAGTCACTAGGATCAAGCGTTTCCTCATTATTGTATCAATCATTTGTGCTGTCTTGCTTGCACTCATCATCTATTTCTTGGCAACACCGAATAACCTCGAAAAACTAAAAGAATAGAATGTGAAACTTTTGCAAACGAATGCTCAACTCAAATCCAACAGTAGAGATTTGAATGCCAGCTTGATCGAGAAGGCAAGTCTGAATGATGATCTTACTAATAAGTAAAAAATCCTTCAAAATCAATTCAATGAAAATAACAATCTAATAAACCACCTCAAAGATGTTATCAAGCTCTACTGCAATCCTCTTCTTCAAAGACTAAGGTTCAACGTCACCAGTTTGGAATCCTTTGGCGTATCCGTTCTAAGTTCAGGCAAAGGAATCGACCAAACTCCTCTCTTTACTTTCCTGAATGTCAGCGGAAACCAGCTTACTTCTTTCTGCGACAACTCTCTTCCTAATTTGGAGTATTTGGATCTCTCGAGCAATCCTATTTCGGCAGTTTCTAACAATAAGTTCGAGAATCTAACCGCGATTAATGGATTATCAACAATGGCCTCACTCCAATAGTTCAGCTCTAATGCTCTTCCAGTCTTAAAAAACCTCGATTTGAGTGGAAGCAGTCTAAACTCCTTCCAAGGCAATACTCTGCCAGCTTTGCAAAGCTTAGACCTGTCAAGAAACAATCTCGCTGTTATCTCCAACCAAACCTTTGACAGCTTGTAGTCCTTGGACATTTCGCAAAATCCTCTTATCCAATTCAGCAAGAACAATTTCCCTAATTTGGCCAATCTGTCTGCTTCCATATCACAGACTGATCAGCCTAAAAGCTTCAACGATAACTATTTCGGCAAAATGGTTGAGTTATAATTGACTGATTATAAGAATTCGCTTTCTTTGTTTTCTTTTAGCAATAATTACTTTCCCCGCCTCACCAAATTGACCTTCAATCAATTTAATTTGCATTACGAGGATTTGAAAACCAACCGTCTGCCAGTTTTGCAGGATCTTGCATTCGTATCTTGCAACTTTGGCGGCGCTTATCAATTTTTCCCCGAATTAAGTTCTTTTTCTTCTCTTTACTTCCGAGACAGCGCTATCGAGAGCTTCCATGGAACTTCTTACCCAAATTTGCGGAAACTGCATCTCGAAAGTGCATTAATCAAGGATTTCAGCAACAATGATCTTCCAGAACTGGAGGAGTTGACTTTGATTAGCCAGTAGAAAATAGTTCTTCATATCTGTAACAGCTCAGACACAATGCCCAAATTGAAAAAACTCGTCTTCAGCTTCAAATTCACTGAAATGGACTGTTTCAAGTAGATCAAAACCTTATAGCATATTGAATTGCTTGATAATATCCTGGAAACTTTTAGTGGCTTCGATCTTCCCAATCTTCAAACCCTTATACTGAGAAACTCATAAATGCGTCTTTTTTAGAACAATGCATTGCCGTCTTTGAAAACTTTGTGGCTTGATATGAAAAGCTCGGGCGTTTCTATCTCATAGTTCCAATAGCACTTAGAAGATCTTCACTTATCTGGTCCAATCCAGGAGTTTTCAAACAATAATTTTCCCAAACTGAAGTGTTTTTTCCTGGTTCCATAAGTAAGTTTCCTTGATTTTGCTAATAACTCCTTTCCTTCGGTATAAAACCTCACCATTTCCAGAATAGACTCGCTTGGAGATAACAACTTCGGTTCTTTGAAGCATCTAGAGGTGGTAAATTCATAAAAGTTTGAGCTGGAATAAAAATATGAGCTTCAATTGTAATCTCTTACCATCGATCATACTGTTTTTCCAGCTTTCATCGGCAGATTTATGCCTAGTCTGAAGGCGCTTAGGATAGTGTTCTGCGGACTATCAAAGATAGTCAATGCATTTATCCCTTCTGTAATTAGCGTTTAGCTGACAAACAATACGCTTTCCAAATTCGACTGCCAGAACATGCGTTTGCGCTAGCTCTAGAAGCTTGACCTCAGTTGCAATCTACTGACTGATGAAATCGTTGATGATCTTAAGCTTTGTGACTTGCAAGCATTGACTCACCTCAACCTCACCTCCAACAAGATAGGGAACGTTGATCAGGCTAAGAATATACTGAGTAAGAGATATCCTAACGCATCCATCTATGTGTGATTTTATCATTTTTGATTTAATTTAAATAATAGCCCATCTAATGCAATCCTAACTGATTTCTATTCGGCTAAATCGAACCATTTGTTCGTAATCTTTTTCTTGAGGACTTATAATAGGCTATTGGTTTTAAAATTTGCTATTCTTTTGTTTAGAAAATTCTCATGAAAAGTAGAAACATTTAGTTGATGCGATTTTTATGGAAAAAGCCATCTTTTTTATTAGAAAAGATGTTATGAAAGTGGTTTTATGCATTTCTAACAGTTGATTTTCGATAAATTCCTCAAAAAGAAGCTTTTTTCTTCACCTAATTTCTATTTAATCATTTTTATTCATTTTCCAAAATTATGAAAAAGATGTCAGAATTTGAGAGTTAAGCCAGCTTAGCTGAGGACCCTTTGCATTGAGGGATATCCATTTAGAGTTTTCAGCTTAATTCCCTGGCTCTTTGAGCTTCTATAATTATTTTAAATGAGGAAGTCGATAGAAAGAAGCCAAACTGCCTCTGATAATCAAACAGAATAGTATTAGATAATGCGCCAAAACAGGAACTCTCATCATCCTCTATTAGCTAAATCACTTTACATGAGAATCGACAACTAGATATTAGTTTTCCTTAAGGGATTGCTTCTCATGTGTAATGTCGTCTCGCCCGTTTTCTTTTATCATGCAAAAGGCTCAGAATCGCTCAGTGACCCATTCTACAGAGTTTCGCTTTAGTCCATCAAAAGTTTTATAATCAACGATCAGGAATAAATCCTATTGAGCTTTTCGTGCATTATAACTGGGCTCATCATAGAAAACATTGTAATTTATAGTCTGATACAAGGCTAATAGCCGAAAATTCTTACTCTCATCAACAAGAGAATTCATAAAGTCTTATTAATCTTGATAGAATTCAATGTGTTGCTCAACTCACTGATGTTCTTTTCGGGGAAGTATTTCCCCATAAAGATTATAAACTTTATCCTCATCATCTCTGCGAGCCTATATTCTGATGTTTTTCTTCAGTGCATTAGCAATCCAAAAGATTTGATGCATACAAACCATCACTCATTCATCTGTATTCTTCGATTATCGACTTTATCCTTTCTTTGCTGTGCCATTATCGGATACTTCAAATAGACATCCATTCCTCTTATTCTAGCCTCACTGATATGCAGTACCGTTATTTATGTGTGTTATCAATGGTATGGATATCGAACATATATGCATTCATGTTCAAGGAAGCTGTTACAGGCAACCATTGTCCTATCTTTAGCAGTTTAATTGGCTACAATTGTTGAGTATTTTACAACGCCTAATAGCTATTACATCCTCTTCTTCGCCTTCATACTATCTGTCACTTTAAAAGGAATGTTCGGAAATTAAAAGGAACGCTATCCGAAAAAGTAAAGCCTGTCCATTTAAGGCATAAAATAACTCTACGAAGTATTTTCTTTGAATCGTGACAGGTCGTAAATGGAGAACAAAGTTTTTATGATTGGTTTGGAAAAGATCCACATGATTCATTAATGCCGAAACTAAAAATGCTTCTCGAATCAAGAGGAAATATATTGTAATGAAGAATAAGTGAAACTTAGGATTAAGGATATACGGATAGAATAAAAATACGAAACCCTTGCGAAGCGGATTATTAAATGCCTATTTTAGCAAATAATAAGGAGCTAGCCAGGAAATGTTGAAGGAATTTTGTTTTACTGCGAGTTTTGCTACAATTAAATGGGAAATATGCTTGCGCCCTCTCTTTATCTGGAGAAACTTGACCAAATGGAGCTTTCCTTATATCAACAAATGAGGTTATTCAATCTGAAGAAACGAATGACCCAAGATATCGATAAAGCTGACCTAATATCTTCCAACCACCTCAATATCGAGAAAGTGATTGGCGTGGAGAAGATTATTAATGATTTGGGCAAAAAACTATTCGAGATCATCGAAATGAACAAAAATCTTTGGTAAAGGATGTCATTAAACTCTCTCTCAGTCTTCTAAATCCTTTAAAAGACTAAATAAGTATACAGGTAGCGAGAAGATATAGGGAAAATGCTGCATTAGATCTAAAAACACATCAATCACTCCTTTGAGCTCAAGCGAATATTTGCCATTTATCATCTTTTCATCAATAACCAACTTAAGAAGTAAAGGTAAATAAGATATCTGGAAGAAATTCTCAAATCTGATTGCCTCCAAAAGGATAAATAAGGAATCAGACAGCCAATCACCCAATACGATCTTTTCAGTCAGGATTCAGTGGTTATCCATACATCTCATGAAAATGGCTAGCTCATCATCAAAAAATGCACAGATTCTATCTTTGCCATTCTCGGATATGATGCGAGATAACTCGTTGAGACTGATATATCGATTATCATGCCAAACTACTTCAAAGGGTTTCACAAAGATATGTTCTCCAAATGGATTGATTTAGGCTTGGTAAGTCTTGAAAAGTTTGATAAAGGCGTTGAAATATATGCAATGGACAAACTTCAAAGGCTTGTTCATGTGATGAAGATTTTCAAGATATTTATGAACGAAAACGGGAATGTTTAGTTTGTATGTCTGCTGAAAAAGATGAAATACGAATCAAATGCTGCAATAATCAATGAAAATCTTGAAATATAATCAATTTCAAAGGGATTCATGGAAAAATTCAATATTCAGCCAATCAACTTAGGGAAAAGCTAAGGCAAGACGAACATCTAACAGTTTTTCCATAAATGGACACAAGTTTCATCGAAAAAGATACAAGTTTTACATGTAAGCTTAGCAAAAAGTCATACTCAGTATCCATCCAAAGAGTGAAATACTCAAGTGAACAAAAATACAGCCTTACCTTGACGCCTTTTTATAGATAAGATGCATAATAGCAAAAATAGTTTCATATAACTGGAAGACCGTTGATCAGTTCGATTTTTAACCAATAAAAGCATTAAAAGATGAATCTTCCAACCTTAAAAACATCTTCATGAAATAAAACGCATTCATGCCAAACAGACAAATGACTGAGTATACTATAATCAAGCTATCCCTCTACACTCTCTCCCTCTTCGTCATCGGGATATTCATCGGCTTGCTCATTCTCTACCATTAAACCTACGGAACCATATAAAAATACATCGACCAGCAGGCCCTCACTACCAGATTCGCCAAAAATCCTTACCTCCTAGGAATATAATATTACTAATATGTCATGGGGATCGATTAATTAGATGAAGTTACCGATATCATTAATACCAACACAGTTTAATATCTTTAGATGCTTTAGGATCCAGCCTTCCTAAAGACGATTTTTGATACTAATCTGCTGCCGTAAGTTTATACCGTTGTAACTTAGAAGCCAGGCGGTGTCCAGCAGGTCTATTAGGCAAAAGATGTTATATTTATGATAAGTTCGGCTATCACTACCTTTAAAGACGTTAATAACTGTTCAACTCGACTGCTGATTTCATTGAACTCAACAAACTGCTGCTTCCTCTATTCTAGATTATATAGGCTGCTCAAAAACAGCTTCATTTGGCCTATGAGCGTCTTTTTTCTAATGTCAGAGCTCCAAGCATCATCTTTCTATCTGTCTAGTGTGTATTATTCGTGATCACCTTTGGTATCGTATGGATCAGCTTTTATAATCTCTGCAGCAAGTTAAGGGAAATCATGAAAATATTGATAACTCCTAACATTTAAAGTGCATAAATGATCCACAGATATTGGGTGGGATTGAAATATTTGCATCTGCCCTCGTAGAAACAAGATAATAAAGACCAATCCTGCACAATAATCGCTTAAAGATATAAATTTTAGACAGATTCTGGAGCCGAACTCAAAAAGAGATAGAAAAACATCTTATTAGTAATCGCAATATCATTACTTGTCATCGTTCTTTCAATCATTATCTTCAATATCCTAACCATAGAAAAGATAAAGGACTTATAACAGTTTGAAGCCAATGGACATTACTACTTGGGCTCTTTTCCTTCTGGAATCGCCTTAAGCTATGGACTAATGCAAAGATATTACAATTAAACTGTCTTAAATATTACCTAATAGCAAGCCAATTTTGAAACCTAGCTAAAGAGAATATATAGGCTTGCTCATATTCCATATATTGCTGCATACAACGAAGAATCTGCCTTCTAGACGACACTAAAGCATTACTACTTTGGAAATCCTTGTGCTTATAATCCATCCATTTATCTCAGTCTCAAAGTAACTGCAGAGTAATGTTAAATGTTCGGGAACGGTCGATTTATGGATGGGATTGTTACTTTTGGGAGAGAGATTATCAAGGAAACGGAATTAATTCTGAATAGGCAGCAGGTTGATCTTTCAGATGATATGCTAATTAATCTGACAGAGTCGATGACTGTGATGAATGACTACATTGAAGATCTCATCAACATTTGGTCCGAAGAGTTCAAAAAAAGAAATCAATAAATATAATCAACTTCTATCAGTTTCTCCATCATATTGCTTTGTCTCATTATCCCCATATATTACTATCTGGTTCAAGTTCATTTCTTGTCGAAAGTCAATGATTACTATTTGGACTATGTTCGAGTTTACGAGATACTGATGCCCAAAGAGACGATAGAAAAGGATAAAATTGTTCAGAGTAAGCTAATTACCTTTAATTTTCTAACAAAATGATTCTGTTTTTATTATTTTTATCGATGTCTAACAATCGATTGCGTTTATTAATAAAAGATGAACTTTTCTTTTGAGCTTACTCTTTCTCATGCTCAGATTTATTTATCATTTATCTTACATGCGTCATTTATAATTATTACTTATATCTTTATAAAAGATCATAATGTTCACCCAAGATACTAAGGCGCAGGATTCGCTAGCTTAGACGAAGACTTACGAACACAGTTAGAAACTGATCGGAATAGCAACCAAAATAAGCCCAACTGCAGTGGCTTTGACCTAACTTTTCTGCAAGCTTGTTCAATCATGTATTGAAGGCACTCTGCAGAAGAATAACATCTCAGCTGATAAATTATTTCCGTGGAAATACTAAACCAAAAAGCATTTTGTGAGTCCCATTTGTTCGAAGCGGATCCACGAAGCATAGGTGAGGACTGCTTTTAGCTGTTTCGACTGCCGATAGTGCGATAACTCCATTCTGTGCTACGAATGCTTCTCCTCCAGCAACCACGACGGCCACAGGTACATCCAGTTCGAAACCTCAGGAGGTTGTTGCGACTGCGGAGATATATAGGCTTGGAATGAAAATGGGTTTTGCAAGAAACATGGAAACAAGGACAAGTTTGAAGAAGTCGACCAGGAACTGATGAAGATATTTTACGACGAGATGAAGTTCGCCTACTTCTTGTACTTTTGGCTGGTGGATTAGTTTAGAGCTGGCAAGAAAGTGGACAAAATACGGTATGTCTATGGCACTGTGCTTCTAGAATGCTCGGCCAACCTCGTATCAGAAGAGTATCAGTTCAAATATCTCATGAACCACACTTTGCAATCCAAATTTACGGATTCTCTCGAGATATCTAATAAGGATCTAACAATAATCGAAAGGTTTTTCAAGCTGGAAGCCATAAGCGAGCTAGCTTACTTCAATAAAATATCAATATAGCTATTTCCCGTCGAATAGTTTCGAAATACCTTCATCATACAATATTTCAAGAAGACAATAAGCAACTAAATGCCTTATGGGCATCCATTGAAGGAGCTTAACTACCAGTACATGGGAAGAGCTAAGATTATCAAGGGCCTAATAGAGAAAGGATAGCTTTATCCTTTGCTTCTAGATGGAACAAAACCTGTTCAATCAGCTTAGCTGGTCATAGAACTCTATAAGAAGTATCTCGATGATATGACATATCTCCTAAAGCCAAAATCTGCAATCATGTACTTCAAGATTCACTTCGAGCGTATCAACATCTGCCAAATGTTCTTCTATCGATAGTATACTCGAACAAATTAAATAGAAGGTTACTAGAAAATAATCCGTCTCGATGAATACATATTGAAGCTTTACGCATAAATGATTAAAATCATCAAGCATTAGAAGCAGCTGCTCATGAAAATAATGAAAGAACTTATGGAGTTTATCGTCAAATGTGACATAGATACTTATTCTTTAATACATTAGCGTGCCTTTGGATTGACTGCTATGGCATATATGGAAGGATAGCTTGCTAACCTTCAAGAAATAGAAACAAGAAAGACTTTTATGGATATCATTTGCCACGGTAAAGATGAAACGATGGAAAAGAATTATTTTTTATAAGACCAAATTAGAAAATACTTGAGTCGGATTATCCTCTCTGAGTCTGTGATGGAATAGGAAGATAATGAAGAAGACGACTTTTAGAAAATATTTATCACAGCTTATTCTCAGCAATACATCTTAGAGTCTTTGGATAGAGTCTACATCAAGATCCTTATCAGGCTTTATGATGGTTAGTTCAAGCTCTAAAAAGTCATAGAACAATTAATTGAAAAAGTGTATGAACTAAGCATTCCTAAACTGATTTTCAGCTTGCTTTCAGTAGCAGTCTCGATAGTATCGATGGATATCGATGAGATTATAGCCTGTGATCTTGTAGGATCAGATTGCAAGGAAAAATTCTTCCATTTTTTGAAGAGATTTACTAAATCTTACCCAAAAATCAACGCGAAGGAGCTTAAATACTTGGCGAAAATGATAATTAACAGTGATAAGTATATCGACGAGTTTTTTACCAAAGAAGCCAAAGTGGAAAAAGGGAAAATAAAATCCAGCTTTTAGGAGAAACCGCTTTAAACTTTCACATACTACAAGTACTTCGAGAAGATAAAGATGGATATGTTCAAAGGGGTCCCAACATATTTTACCAGCCTGCCAAAGACTCCATTCTTCAAGGATACCCAAGTATACACTGCTCAAACAGCTTCGGTGATTGTGAAGGTGATAGAAGGGATGAATTTCATTCCTCAGCAAAATCAACAGCTAAATTTCCTTGTTCGTCTTTTGTTGGAGCAGTTCTTGCTCTAATTAGCCTTCTGCTATTCGTAAACCCACAGTGAAAGTTGCTCTGCTCTTTTCAAGTCCATTTCGAGCTCGAATACATATTCATCCTTGAGAAAAGAAGTAACTTAACAAGTTGATTTCATATTTAGTCCCAAAGAAAGTGGATTCTAAAGTTCAGTGAAGCTAAAGTAACTATAGGAAGGAACAAAAAAGAAAGAAACTTTGGCAAAGAAGCGCAAGTAAAAGGAGGAGATTATGAAGAAGAAACAACTGGCTCTTCTCAAGAACTATGAAAGTATTTAGGAAATTTCCACTATCTAAAACTGTATCTACTGCAAATAGAACAACAATATCTAGCTTTACTTTGTCTCATACATCAACTTCACAAGTATATACGAGCAACGCTGTTTGAAGATTCAAAGATAGCACTTATTCTTACAGACTTGCGGGCATAAAATTCATCAATAATGCTATGAGAAATATTTGAACGAAGTCTAGGAACTAAGCGTGTGCTTTTTGTGCAAAAAACATGTGAATATCCTCGTACCGGCATTCCGAAAAGATGCGTCTGCTGAGTAAATAGGCAAGAAAGGGTAAGAGTTTTTAGGGATCATCTATCCGACCCTTTTGAAAAACTACGAAGATAAGGAGGAGATGGTTGATAAGTTCTTCACTGAGAGACACTCTGGAAGTATAGCGTCTGTACTGCTTTAGTCTTTCATAAGGGAAGTAATCTTGAGAGCAGTTTACGACTTAGATAGCCTCTAAAGGGAGTTGATTCCCATCTACTCTACAATTTTCGACATCATCAAACACCAAGACCATCAATAATTGGCAGAACAGTTAAAGAACATGTTCGTAAATGCGAAAGAGATCCAAAATACATCATAATTTAACGAAATTTAGCTCATCCTTATATCACTACTCCAAAGAGACCTCTTAAAGCAACCATACAAGAAAGCTACCCCCAGATACCAAGATTATGAGACTCTTTTTGAGAGAATAATTGAATTATTTTAGAGTAAGGAACCTCATAGCCAATAACTAAATGAAGTGAGTATAGCTTCTGAATATCCCATAGTCAACAGCCTCCCTGAAAAAATGGTAGAATTGTTGCCTGTTAAGCCTCAATGTGGTGTCTGTCACAAGTTATCTAACCGATTACTGTCCTGCCTACTTTGTAATTGGATCGCCTGCGATGATGACGCCAACTCCATGAAGTAACACGTCAAAAAGGATCATATCGATGGCAGTATCTTCGCGTTTCTTTTCAACGGGCAAATAATATACGTGTTTTAGGGTCAGCTTTACGTCACTGAATCAATTTATTATGATTTCCTTGGAGATTCGATGAGTAGAGAGAAGAGGCAGTTCAGTAAAGAGCAGCTGATGAAGTACTCCTTGAACGCTGAGGAGTTCAACGACATCAAAAAGAAGGCTATTCAGCATGTGATTCATAATTAAGCAAGCAAATGATTGATTTATAAGTATTTTAAATAATTAATATATGAATGTGTCATAAATAGAATAGATAATGAGATCAAAAAGATATTGATAGTAGCTAATCGTTGGCAATTCCAGTTAATTGATTAGAGTGTAATTATGGGGGTTGGGGTTGGGGTTGGGGTTGGGGTTGGGGTTGGGGTTGGGGTTGGGGTTGGGGTTGGGGTTGGG